>NC_048299.1:235791085-235958908 GCF_013100865.1 Trachemys scripta elegans
ATGGTCTGATTGCAGAGCTATGAAACAGCCAGAGTTGGGCATGTGAGATCCGCATTTTGAATGCAGATCCCTTTTCTCTCCACCCACATGAAACCTCCAAAACCAGCAAACTCAAGGGGGAATTAATTTTGCTCACAGTCAGCAGTTTCATAAAGGAACATGCTCAGAATTCTTTTCTGTATGCTAGAGGGTGGAATTTACATGGTATTTTAAATTAAGTGTAAATGAAAATATAAACTGACTTCTTCAAAAGGACAAATGGAAAATTTGGGGGCTTTGAAAATAGCAAATAATTCTCAGGACACTGATTTCCTCTCTGCACAACCCTATTGGATCAGTACTATTTTGAGAGTAGTATTTCCCCTATAGGGAGATGCAATCAGTACCCCAGTTTCGCCCATTCTGTCTTACTATGGCATGGAGAGGAGGTGTCAATGATCTGGGCTAGATCCAAACTCCCATTAAAGTCAACAGAAGTTGGTTCAATAAAAGATATTATGTCACCCATCTTGTCTGCCTAATATCCTGGGACCAACACAGCTACAACTACACTGCACACGTTAAAGTCTATGGAAAGACTTCCAGTTTCTTCAATGGAATTTGACTTGGGCACCTGGGAAGGTCATCTCTCACCTCAAAGTACTTCTGGGGGTGGCCAGCAAGTCCACACCTCACCAGAGGATGCCAGGACCTTCTCCTATTATTCCAGGTGTGGAGGTTTGGAGGTCCATGGAACCCAGAAATACACTGCCAGGTTTTGTAGCCCCGGGCCTTTAACACTCAAGGACAGATTCACATAGTATTGGCGGTGCAAATGTGGTACTTGTCAGCCCCTGCTCAGACAAGCTGAGGTCTGGTTCAATTCTGTATAGGCCACTGGGGTGGGGAGGGGTGCAGAAAGGGTGTGATGTGATTGGCTGTGTAGATCCAGTAGCTACAACTCTTTGCTAGTAAGCTGCAGGAGAGGTTTCTAGAATTATTTGTTTTTGTCCAGTTTCTGGCTTGGTGTGGAGCTGAGGTTGAGAAATGTAAACCTTGTTATCATGGGGATTAATTAAAGAGGAAGCTGGCCTAGTAAGTGTGTGCCTTTAACAAACAGAAAATTATGCACACACATGGAATGCTACCTCCTGTTATCAGTGAGAGGCAAAAACATTCAAATAGTTTCATCAAGTACTCACATGCTGTCATTTTTCACTTTAAGAATAAAGCGTTTTGCATTAATTTACTTAAAAATGCAGTTTGCAGAGAACTGTGTTTGCAGTTCATTCTTTAGACTGTCATCTCACTACGGGTTCTGTTAAGGAAGCCACTGTCATTCTTCCAGGTAGGCACTGGCAGGTATATCTCTATCTGAAGCACACACCAAGGGAAGGAACATGTGACCATATAACCGAGAGGGGACAGGTCACTCAAAATAACATTGTACACTGACCTGTCTGAGAAAAATGCAGATTTCTGTCATTAAGAGACTGGGATATATTGTAACTTTTAAGCCAGAGCCTGTGGTAGCAGCCACAAGGAGAGGCTCTGTACAATTCTTTCAGACTTTCGGATCAGAGAAGCTAGAACCTTGCACAATTCTACATGCTAGAGCAAATGTGCATACCTTCCTTTTTCACAGAAGACTGATTTTAATGGGGAAGTAGTGCATCTACCAAGGATCTGTCTGCCATATGTCCACATTGAAAACTCCAAGTGGGCCAAATTCTGGCCTCAATGCACACACATAAGTCCCTCTGACTTTAGAGGAAACGCATTCACTTATCTGAGGGTGGGATTTGGTCCATTAATTTCAGTGGAAGTTCCACACTAAAGCCTCATATCAAAAGGACTTAAGCACATGCTTAATTTAAAGCATATAGTTTCATGCTTAAAGAGGTGATAAAGTGCTTTGCTGAACAGGGATGGACTTACTCATGTTCTTGAAACCCAACAAATGTTTTGCTGAATTGGGGTCAAAAGTAACAATTGGAAGATATTAGATTTAGGCAGCACCATAAAAAAAAAGTCTTCCTGTATCTATCTGAGCTTCTTCCCTTAACAATATATTTGAATAAATCTCTCTTTTCTCCACTCTGTGACTGAATAGATATTGATCATCAAAATCAAAAGTGGGTGGAGGGAACAGGGCTGAAATCTGGTTTGTAAATGACATTTGCTATCCCAGTGACAAGTGACTGTGCAAACAACTAAGTTACAACTCCTATAGCTGTTGTAAGCAAGCAAACCTTGATAATTTCATTGCTTCTCTTTTAGCGCACATAGGTGAGCTCCATCCATCAACCGCCCCTGCTTAGTTTGCACAAGGAGGACTAGTCTCATAGCTGATACCAAATCAAGTGATTGCTTTATATCCTTTCAGTCAATGATGTAAAACCAAATGATAAGGCAGTGTAAAAGCAACACAGATAGTGAGCCAACAATGTGACAGCAAGAGAAAGGAGCAGAAATCTATTCAATTTACTGGCTTAGGCAAGCCCTGAAGTTTCATATAGTCTATTTTCCAAACCAGGTCACAACAAGCCGTGCAATGAATCAAAGAAACTATAATATCTCAGTTTGAGCTGGGCATGATTTCACTCACAAGAGAAAAAACTGTTTTGTTTCTAACTCCCAACATCTCTGCAAGAAAATGGAAGTGTCAGGGAATCTCACCTGTTTGCTCCGCTTTAATGATGACTTCAAATGCTGACAGTAAACTGGGCTAGTCTCAGATTTACCCCAAATCCAGATGACTTGTCTGGTTCATCACATTAATCTGAGAGAACACAGTGTCCCTTCTTAGTATCCTGCCCCGAGGTTACACCTCTATCCTTTCTTTTTAGGACCCAGAAGTTTCTGATTACTGACAGTGGACCTCTCAGCCTCTTGCAACATCGGGCCCAATATTTCTTTCTTTGCCGTGGTTTTGGGTTGGATTAATTTTGTGCTGTTTTACTTGACTTGCAGGGATTTAAATATTTTCCCTTCCAGAGTCTGATGCACGCAAACTAGAATGTTAGTAAAGACTAAGGTGCACTAGATCAGCACTAGCATACGTATATGGTGCAACCTAGAATTTCTCGCTGGAACAGATGTTTTCTCTCTTATCCACTTGCCAGGGGACTGGAACATGCATAAACTCACACACAGTTCCACTTCAATGAAAATAATGCAATGCAGTCATGTAAATATGAACATTAAAAGCCAAGGTCTCAGCTATGTCAGAGAAAACTATTCTAACACAGTTGAATGGTATGTACAGGCTGAGGTAATTTCATTATTAAAAAAAATGATAATGAGCCCGGAGAAGGTTCTGTATAGTCAAAGGCATATGCAAAATGTCACAGACACTTCAGATGCTAAAAGATTTTGAAAAATAAGCGTGTGTTCTTGTAAGAAAGCAAGTAACTGGCTCCAGGGCGGTTCTTGTGACACCGCCACTCCTTGCTGGTCTCAGGGGACACAGCACATACAGAAGTACCAGCACTAGCGCCAGTATTTCAGTTACCCCTCCCCCTTACATGCCCCCTCACCTCCTTTGCCCCTCCACGTTAGATTCTATGGGGCTGGAGGTCAGTGCTGCAGCACTTTTCCAGCAGGAAAGCCATGTCAATCCCTACAAGACAGTGGGCAGGGAGGTTTATTTATTTTTTGTATTACAGTTGCAATAGATAAGAGATATTAGGGGTGGGGTCACCTTTTGGGGTGGAGGTTGCTGTGTGAAAGGGGGAAAAGGGTGTCCCTCCCCATGAATAGAAGGAGTTGGGTGGTGTGGTTTTTTATCCCCCCAGAATGAAAGGAGCTGGGGGGAGGAACAAAGGTATTCCCCCTTAACATAGGCTGACGCGGAGAGGGGAAGAATCACCCATGCTTATATTAAGAACAGTCTGCCTGACCTCTGACTTCTGATACCAGCACTCATTGCCAGATCATGGAGCATGCCCAGTAGAGCTGGCCTGGTGGCTGGGTGACCCCCTTGCATCACACCTCAGTACAGTAGGTGCCATCTCCTGTTCTTTTCTGCCTCTGCTGTTTCTGTTCTTTCCCTGTCCTCTGTATTTTGTTCTTACTTGGTTTCAAGATACCTGAATGCTGGTATCAAGATACATTTGTGACGGGATCCCCAGGGTACAACCTGGAACTGTGGGACCACTGTGCACCCTTAACTCTCCAACCTGGGCTATCTGTCATAAAGCTATGGCAGTGATAAGCAGCAAACCCCTCCAGGTGCTGTGATCACTCAGCCATCGATATGTGGAGCCCCACACCCAGCTAAATTGCATGAATGCTCCCTGCGCCACTCACAAATAATACTGAGAAAGGCACCAGACAATCACCCCAGTCCCCAGCCTTGCACCCTAGAAATTACCATCTTACACAGCTCAAGACACCTTGGACAGTGCAAGCCCATTCATTAGTTCCAGGTAATGGACGTGCAACATGTTTGCTAACCTGAGCTGAGATTCCCCAAGCACTTCAACCAAACCCACAGTGTTTTAGGTAAAATATAAAGCAGATTTATTAATTATAGAAAGAGAGATTTTAAGTGGTTAGAAGGAGCAGGCATAGAGATCAAAGTTGGTTACCTAATAAACAAAAATAAATTTGCAGTCTAAATTCTAACTTTAACAGACTGAGGAAGATTTGAATCAAGCAGTCTCTCATCCTAATAGATGTTACAGGCAGTTTGTAGTTCTCAATGCTCAGACTGAACTCCTATCCAGCCTAGGGGACCAATCTCTCTAGTTCAAAGTCTTTGTCTTCCAAACAGTCTTCCAGGTGTTGAGATGGGGGGAGAGGCCAAGTGATGATGTCATTGTCCCTCTTTTCTACTTTCTTCCAGCTGCTAGAAAGATACTTGCTGTGATGTGGGGGTCAGGCAGTTCCCATTGCGTACATGCCCTCTCTGAAAAGCCTATGGGAGAGTGGATTCTTCTTGGTAGGCCATTAATGCCTGTCTGGCCAGTGATAGCTGCTCCTTTGTCACTAATGAAAGGCCAGCTGTGTGTGTCTCCCAGCCTCACAACATATTTCAGTAACACATATAGCAGTACATCATAACATCACATACAATGATAGCACATACTATCCAACAGGATATTAAGGTTCAACAGATCAAGACCTTTAAAATGATACCTCACAAGGCATGCATTGTACAAACATATCTTAATCACATCACAAAGGTGAATGTGGGGATTCCAGGGTGTTACTTTGAGGTACAGAGTGTCACAAAGTTTCTGATCCTCTGGAAAATTATTTAATCTGAACAGGCTGTGATCTTCCATGAAGCTCTTTGAAGAATTATTCATGAGCTTCTGTATACCAATGGTTGTGCTTTAGAGGCACATACTCTAGAAGATATTAAATTGATCATGGACAGATTCACAGAGTCTGCAGAAAGGGATGGGTGGACAATGAGTCTGAAAAAGGCAGCGGTCATATATCAAATTATGTCCCCATATGAAACCAAAAGTCACCATCAGCACCACCAGCTGAATGCTATTACAGACGTTCTCTGTCTTGGTAGTAATATTAGCAAATGATGTTACTATAAACAAGGAGAAGACAAGTCATATCAACAAACCCAGTTCATCATTTGGCAGACTATCAGGCAGAGTCTGGCAGCAACATGGTATTAAGCTTCAAACCTAGTCAAAAGTCTATAAAGTGGTTGTGCTGTCCAACTTGTTGTAGGGGTATGAGACCTAGACCTGCTACAAGAATCACATTAAGCTTCTAGACAAGTTCCAATTTTGACATCTGCATGCCATACTCTGCATCAAATGGCAGGATAAAGTTACCAATAATGAGTTCTGGACAGTAGTCACTCCTCAGGGAATGGATTGAAGCCATGCTTATCACATCACAGTTATACTGGGCTGGTCATGTGTTGAGGATGGACAACACCAGAATGCCAAAGTAGTTGCTGTAGGATTAACTGAAAATGGGCCACCACAGATGAGGCGGCGAGAAGAAACATTTCAAGGTTACACTGAAACACTGAAACAAATTGCAGGAAGCATCCCAGTCAATCTCCAAATAGCCTGCAGGGGGAAGCAGCTATCTTGTGCCCCCTTTTGGTTTGGTATGTGAACCATCCAGCCACATGTTCAGCCCATTGGACTCCTTGTGACAATATCAGAGATAGGTAGGGGATTCTAAGACTTGCTGAGGCACTGCTAAAATTGGAGGGAACAACCAGGCTATCTTATCTGCAACACTCAGCCTGTGTCTACAAAACCTTTCACAAAGGTGAGTTGGGGTCTGAGAACCCAACAACCCTAAACACAGGCTGTGATCATGTGGGTCCAGGGTCACTGTTTCACACAATTCTAATTATCACATCAATTATTGGAAATGGTGCCTTCAGAAAATAGTCCCAGAGGATTTTTATTGTCAACAAGTGGCTAGGAAATCTGTTCAGTATCTCAACAAAATGTGACTAACCCTCATCCCTTCCCTGTAATGCCTTACAGGCACACATGTTCATTACTGACTTGAGAGGATCCCTCAGTCACTAGTACCAGCTGGGCTTTCCTTGGCTGTCCCCCATCCAAGTACCAATCCCGTCCAATGCTCCTAAGCGTCTGAGATCACAGTTCAGGGTGATACTGCTATAAGCTCTTTTGTTTTGGACACTGCTATGGAATATTAGAATCATTAGAATATTAGGGTTGGAACAGACCTCAGGAGGTCATCTAGTCCAATCCCCTGCTCAAAGCAGGACCAACACCAGCTAAAACCAAACATTGTAATATATACAAGGAAGTGTTCACTGGACTGCAATTCTCCATCCTGTTAGATCTTTTGCTGCTTGAGATGTCTGTTTTAACTGTCCACTGGGCATTCACTCGGCTTTGCATGCTTACCAAACAGCAAGTTTTTGCACCTTCATGGTGCTGGCTTGGCATACGTTCCAGCAAAAGGGAAAAAGCATTTCACACAGCTCCCATTAATCTTATACACATGGTGTGGGAGAGTGAGCAGATTCTTGGCTGGGCTCTGCTCCAGAAGAGCCAGTGCATGAACAGAAAGTGGGATTGTAAAAGCAGAATTAGCAACAATCTAATCCAGTGTTCTTACTAAGCACTTTGCTGTAACAGGTAGAACACAATAACACCTCATAATTTAAATCAGTGCTACAGAACCATTGTTCACTGCTTGGTTTATATTTAGCTGAAGCAGATGGACACCCTGTAATTTTATGCCAAAGTGTATTACTCCTATTTTCTCCTAACAGAAATGGGATTTTTGGGGCTGTGCGTTTGTTTTGGCTAAGCTTTTTCACAGAGCTGCACTTGAAACACTTTTCATGAACAACTGAAAATTACTGACGTCCCTGCTGCCTGAACAAAAAGTCAAGCTCATTTTACACTTTGTGAATACTTACATGGGCTGTGGGAGGAGCCCAGAACACCAGAGCTCCTTCAAAGGCATCTGCTTCATGCCCTAGTGTTATGAGAAATCATTAATTCAAATAACCACACCATGGCAAAACTCTGATCTTGCCTGTTTGCAGACGTCAGCCCTGCCTTCAAGGTAGATAAATTCAACAAAGCTTTATATTATCATTGCTGCTATCACAGGAACCTCTAAATACTATATATAGTCAAATCCAAAGAACAAGAAATGTTCACACCAACTTCTCCCCCTATGGTTCAGAGGCTGCTGTGAAAAACATCAGCCTGCAATTATATTTTCAATTACAGCAATTGCTCATATTTTCCATATCTCCATTTTCTTCAACTTTCCCTTGGGAATGACTTTATGCACCTTTAAATTATTTGATTCTTTATTAAAACCAAGTACTTGACAACCTGGAACTGAGGGAATCTGTCGAGTGTTTTTCTGTAAACTGGTAAGCTGACTCAGGTGGCTAGAGATTTCCAGTAGACGGCATAACTGTAATTTCACTTTAATGAGCATATGAGTGATTATAACCTCTTAACATTACATGAAGTAATTGCTTTTAATTCAAATGATCCCAGAGCCATGAAAGCTGGGATTTCTTTATCAGATGGTGTTTTCTTTCTAGCACTGAAGAATACCCATGGCATTTCCACATTTAATTGCACGAACATCTACACAGCTACACAAATAGACCCTACTGTTCTTTCCATTAGCAGAGGTTTTGTAACACTGTTGAGAACTAAAGTTTGAGGTGGGCAGGCACAGCTTCATGAAACAAGAGAGGTCTAATTGTTTTCTTTCTTCTTCATTTTTCTGTTTACACTGAGGTTTTTCGCTCTATGGAATGCGCCCAGTTGCCACAGCAACAGGTGCAGTATATATAAATTATTAAAATAAATAATCTCTTTGATTATTCTTCTGATCAAAATGGAAACTGTACAAACAACATTCTAGACATTTTCCATTTTAAATGTACTTTCAATAGTCATAAGAGAAACATAATTAAAAAAGGCTGGGGCCACATCATCAATAATAATTAAATGAATACTAAATACCCTGCTAATAAGACAGTAATTTTGGTTAACATCAATGGAACACACAAACACACACACACACACACACCATGGGGACAGTGGGTCTATATAGCAGTGAATTCTTTTAGGTGTTTCAGAATAAAACATGTTTTACAATGATGGAATCTGATCCTATGCATTTTACTCAGGCAAAACTCCCAAACTGGCTGCAGTTCGCATCTTATGGAAGGAGGGCAGGTTTGGACCATGAGCTGGATAATAACTAGGGATGGACAAAACTGATGAAAAACTGTATGTGAAAATGCATGAGATTTTGAATTTATTTTGCATGATTAATTTAGCAAATATAATAAAATAATAATAATAAATAATATTACAGCTTAATATGGATGCAGAGAGGCCCAAAATTCAATTCTTTCCTCTGTCACTGACTAGCCTTAATAATAACTGATATAAACAGTAATTTAAGACCTGATCCCACAAAGATTGCACTTGCTTAACTTTAAGCATTACATAGCCCAAACTCCCAAAAGCCCCAGTGAGAAATTGCAAACAGCAGAAGAAATAAATAGGCTAGAGTAAAATTTGAAGTAAAAGTGAAAACTCAGCGAGTAGCTTTTTCAATTCTCTCTTCAATTTCATTGTACTCCCTGTAGCCTGGCAAGCTGGCTTGTCTCTCACAGGCTCTCCCAGTGTTCCATTCTTTTAATATCTGTTTAGCTTTTCTAGTTTTCTAGATGCCTCTGAGTTGGGGGAAACATTTAAGGATTGTTCCCTGGGTGGACACACAAGGTAGGTAGGCAGGCCAGCTGTGGGTTTTTTTCTTTACTGTGTAAACATACCCCAAAAGGCTTGATCTCTGCACTCCAGGAATGCAAAGACTGCAGGTCACAGACACGAATGTCAGACACACCAAAGGAGGCAAGTTGGGCTTGGGCCAGCTCACCCATCCTACTCCCCCATCACACCAGCTAGTAGAGCTGTCTCTGCGCCTTGTTAAAAGTACTGCACATCATAAAAGGGTGTTGCATCAGCTGTGCTCCAGTGCTGAACACTAAAAATTAATAATCATTTATGACTCTACAATATTTGATATAAAGCATACCTGGGCAGATGCAGTATATTGTTTTTACACACAATCATACACTTTTCAGGACACCATAATGCTTCCCCTCAAATAATCCAGATCATGTTTCTCAACACCCTTAAAAGAGGATCCAAATTTAATTTCCTAGTGGACCATTTCTTATAAGGTGCAGTGGTCTCCTCAGAAGACAGGACATATGGGCTGCACGATACAGTTCCTCAGAATACAGAAGGTAATCTGTTTACCAGGCCATATCTGAGCCATGTCTGGGTGTGGAGTGGAGAATGGGTGTGGAGTGGAGACTGTACTGTACTCTGTATTAGAGGCAGATTCACTACCTCAGCCATCAGACCAATAAGCAAAATATTTACAATTAAATCAATGTCAAACGCATGAAACAAACTAACCAATAGCAGTTACATTTTCTTTTGAAAGCTCAGGGGAAGCTAGCAATAGTCAGTGTGTCCAGGTCAGAATGTGAGCCTTACATCTGAATGCTGTGACTTCCTAAGGGTTATGTCATTTGAAGAATGAATTACATATTTTTTTGTTGGGAAATGTCTTTTTTTTTTTTTAAATAGGAAATCCAGCTTTGTCGAGTAATATAAATTGCACATACAGGACTGTGTAAATGCTATTTGTTTGGACTATTCAGCCAGACAACAAGGGAGAGAGTGGTAAACCGATAGTCAAGGGTAAATAAAAGTACTCAACAAAAAGAAATTCTGCCTGGCCCTGGGTGGGTGTGCAAGAGGGGGAGAGAAAGTACAGGAAGCCTGCGTCCCTGGGATCTGAGCAAAAGCCCCTTGATGCCGGGGGAAGCCTTTCCACGAACTTGGATCAGATTGTGTGGAGGAAGTGACCATAATTTCAATGTCTGCCCTGGGGAGTGCAAGAGATGGGGCTGCCCAGCTATAAGTGGGTTGAATTGGCCACAGTTTTCAAAAATGGCCCTTAATTTGGGGGTCTCCATATCTGTGGGCCAAAGCTGAGACCTCCTAGGGTCCAATCTTCAGAGGTACTGAGAACTTTCATTTCCTATTGACTGTACCTGGAGTTGTGGGTGATCAGTTCCTTTGAAAAATCAATGTTTAGGAGTCTGAAATTGGGCGCCCAAAAACTGAAGCACTTAAAATAAGTGTTCACATTTCTAATAGCTGTAGTCCTGGAGAACCAAGTGAGCATGGGGGTGGTGCTGGGGCCAGAGCCAATGTGGAGGAACAGGGCTTCTGCATGGATGGCCCTGATCTTCAGATCATTGGGGATCTGCCAAATTTGGGTGTAGGTACTGCAGCTTAACAATCCCCTGCCTCTAACATACACTATCCAATGGGACAGTCTCCACAAAAGGATCCTCATGGAGATTTCCTCTCCCTGATCCCCCTCATATGGGTTTGTCCACATGAGGCGATGACCTAGGAAGATCAGTCAGCAATCCAGAAATAAAGTAAAAGTAAAAGGTTATGGAGGAGCCAAATCCTGATCAATGGAACACTCGATCTGTGAATTGTCTGTATTATTTATAAAACACAAGGAAATTCCATAACACAAAAACTATATTAAAATATCTTACTGTTAATTACTGATGTGCAACTTATTATTTCAATGGGGTTGACCAGGTGGAGTTGAAGAAAGAGTTGTCCCTAAGCCAGCTCCCGTTGAAATCAATGGAAGTCTTTCCAGTGACTTCAGAGGGAACTGGACCAGGAAACTCAAAGATAAAAACTGAAAATTGCACCACTTTGAATTTTATGTTTTATTCCAGCTCTCTCCTGGGCAAAAACTATCAGAGTCAATGAGAAAGTACAGAGCCAGATGAGGAGCATGTACACTATGTTGCCAAGTCTGTGTTTTTCCCACAGCTGCTCCTTCCTGTGTCTATCTGTGCTGTATCATTCCATGTGACAAAAATGAAACAACATAATAAGTCACTTTCACTATACAGCCAGTGCTTATTGAAAATATAAAACAGGAGCACAGCAGGGAACTATGCAGAGAGAGGAGGCAACACTGTGTTTAAAAAGTCTGTTTTCATTTTCAGATAATTTTATTAAGAAGGAACAGTTACTTACCCTGCACAGTAACTGGAGCTCTTTGAGATGTTTGTCCCTTGGGTGCTCCACTTCAGGTCCGAATGTGCCCCATGAGCCTTTGATTGTAGACTTTTGATAGCAGTGCTTGTGCTTTCTGCACCTGTGCCTTAGCTATCCTCAGGCCCCATCCTGAGGGTATATAGGGCAGCGTCGGATGAACGCCCCTCAGTTCTTTCTCTATTGCAAAGTCCCGGCAAAACAAGGACCCCAAAGCAGAGGGGAAAGAGGGCAGGTGGTGGAGCACCCTTAGAGACAAACACCTTGAAGAACTCCAGTTACTGTACAAAGGTAAGTAACCTCTCCTTCTTCTTTGAGTAATGTCCCTGTGGGAGCTCCACTTCAGATGACTCCTGAACAGCAGTCCCTACTAGAGGTGGGTTCTTTGGTGCCTGGTCTAAGACTGACTGAAGAACAGCAGGGGTGAGAACTCTGTGCTGTCTGTGACCTGCTAAATTTTCTTCTGTTCTCAGAATGTAAATACCAAACAATGGATGGTGGCACTTGAGTCCTTCAAGTAGTGCAAGGACTCATCAGCAGAGTCACTACACAATTTCAGTCCACCAAAGGGGAGATCCTTGATGTTGTGGTGATGTTGTGAGATCCTTGATGTTCTCCAGTTTCCTGAGGATTGCAGCCAGGATGCATGGCACTAAATGACTGCTGTGAACATGAATTGGGCTGCTGTGCTGAATGTGCCCAAAGATGCTTACAGTGCTGTCCTGGTGATCAACTCTCCTTACATAAGAACCTAAGAGTTGTCATACTGGGTCAGGCCCTGGCCATCTTACCCAGTATCCTGTCTCCAACCATGATCCTTACCACAGCTTTGTGGGGAGTGTAGAGAACAGGGTAATTATAGAGTGTTTCACCCATTTTCCACTCCCAGCTTCTGGTAGTGTTTGCATCCCTCATCATCTTGGCTAACAGCCATTGATGGACTTATCCGTCATGAACGTATCCAGTTTTTATTTTATTTTTTTGTCCTAGTTATACTTTTGGCCATCACAACATCCCATGGCAATGAGTTCCACACATATCCTCTTGTTTGTATTAAACTTGCAGCCGACTAATTTCATCAGGTGACCCCTGATTTTGTATTGTGTGAAAGGGTAAACAACACTTCTCCACATTATTCATGCACTTTTTCCACATTATTCATGATTCATAGATTCATAGATTCTAGGACTGGAAGGGACCTCGAGAGGTCATCGAGTCCAGTCCTCTGCCCGCATGGCAGGACCAAATACTGTCTAGACCATCCCTGATAGACATTTATCTAACCTACTCTTAAATATCTCCAGAGATGGAGATTCCACAACCTCCCTAGGCAATTTATTCCAGTGTTTAACCACCCTGACAGTTAGGAACTTTTTCCTAATGTCCAACCTAGACCTCCCTTGCTGCAGTTTAAACCCATTGCTTCTGGTTCTACCCTTAGAGGCTAAGGTGAACAAGTTTTCTCCCTCCTCCTTATGACACCCTTTTAAATACCTGAAAACTGCTATCATGTCCCCTCTCAGTCTTCTCTTTTCCAAACTAAACAAACCCAATTCTTTCAGCCTTCCTTCATAGGTCATGTTCTCAAGACCTTTAATCATTCTTGTTGCTCTTCTCTGGACCCTTTCCAATTTCTCCACATCTTTTTTAAAATGCAGTGCCCAGAACTGGACACAATACTCCAGCTGAGGCCTAACCAGAGCAGAGTAGAGCGGAAGAATGACTTCTCGTGTCTTGCTCACAACACACCTGTTAATACATCCCAGAATCATGTTTGCTTTTTTTGCAACAGCATCACACTGTTGACTCATATTTAGCTTGTGGTCCACTATAACCCCTAGATCCCTTTCTGCCGTACTCCTTCCTAGACAGTCTCTTCCCATTCTGTATGTGTGAAACTGATTTTTCCTTCCTAGGTGGAGCACTTTGCATTTGTCTTTGTTAAACTTCATCCTGTTTACCTCAGACCATTTCTCCAATTTGTCCAGATCATTTTGAATTATGACCCTGTCCTCCAAAGCAGTTGCAATCCCTCCCAGTTTGGTATCATCCGCAAACTTAATAAGCGTACTTTCTATGCCAATATCTAAGTCGTTGATGAAGATATTGAACAGAGCCTGTCCCAAAACAGACCCCTGCGGTACCCCACTCGTTATGCCTTTCCAGCAGGATTGGGAACCATTAATAACAACTCTCTGAGTACGGTTATCCAGCCAGTTATGCACCCACCTTATAGTAGCCCCATCTAAATTGTATTTGCCTAGTTTATTGATAAGAATATCAATTTTATAGACTCTGTCATATTCCCCCTTTGTTGTCTCTTTTCTAAGATGTCCAGCCCTAATTTTTTTAGTCTCACCTCATATGGAAGCCATCTCAGACCCTTGATTATCTTTGTTGCCCTTCTCTGAACCTTTTTTAGTTCCACTATATTTTGAGATGGGATGACCAGAACTGGAAACAGTATACAAGCTGTGGGAGCACCATGGATTTATATAATGGTATTATGATAATTTCTCTCCCTTTCCTAATATTTCCTACCATACTGTTAGCCTTTTTGATCACTGCTGTGCATTGAGTAGAAGTGTTCAGAGAACTAACCATGGCGACTCAAAGATCTCTTTCTTGTGTGGTAAGAGCTAATTGTGTACATATAGTTAGGATTATTTTTTCCAATGTGCATTATTTTGCACTTATTAATGCTGAATTTCATCTGCCATTTTGTTGCCCAGTCATCCAGTTTTGTGAGATCCCTCTATAACTACTCACAGTTAGCTTTGGACTTAACTATGTTGAATAATTTTGTGACATCTGCAAACTATGCCACTTCACTCTTCACCACCTTTTCCAGATCATTAATGAATATGTTGAACAGCACAGGTCCCAGTATAGATCCTTTGGGGAGTCTGCTGTTCACCTCTCTCCATTGTGAACACTGACCATTTATGCCTACCTTTTTTTCTTATCTTTCAACCAACCAGTTATTGATCCATGAGAGGACCTTCCCTTTTATTCCACAGCTACTTAGGCCTGGTCCCCACTAAGTCCCCAAATCGGACTAAGGTACGCAAATTCAGCTACGTTAATAACATAGCTGAATTCGAAGTACCTTAGTCCGAACTTACCGCGGTCCAGATGCGGCAGGAAGTCTCCCCCCGTCGATGCCGCGTACTCCTCTCGGCGAGCTGGAGTACCGGCGCCGACTGTGAGCACTTCCGGGATCGATCCGGGATCGATTTATCACGTCTTAACCAGACACGATAAATCGATCCCAGAACATCGATGGCGTGCCGCCGGACCAGCCGGTAAGTGAAGACTAGGCCTATGTTTCCTTAAGAGCCTTTGGCGAGGGATCTTGTAAACGGTGTTTTGAAAATCTAAGTACACTATATTGACTGGCTCACCCTTATCTACATGCTTGTTATGTTCCAGCTAAGTGTTCTGAGTACTAGTTCTTACTTCCAGCCCCCATATCACTGGTGGTCAATGCCGTAAATGAACAAAACAGAGAACACCATTCCAGATCTATGCTACATGATCCAAGCCACTATTTGGCTGCAAAGGGCTAATTATCAGGTTGCAATTGCTAAATATAATTACAGAAATTACACCAAATTAAACTCTTTTATTAACCATCTGCCTCAAAAACAGAGTATTCCAGGCTATCATTTCCTCTAATGAGGAAAATAGGAAGGAGCACCAATTCTGGCAAGTAAAATGTAAATGAAGAAAGGCCAAAAAGAGTTGAAGAAGCAATTTTCTAAAGATGTAAAAAACTAACAGGGAAAGCCTACACTACCAAATTAAATTGACCTAAGTTACATTGCTGTACAGCCACCACAGTAATTAAATTGCTTTTGTATGTCCACACTACGCTCCTGATGTCAGTGGTGCAGGTCCTCACCAGGAGCACTTGCACCGATTTAACTGTCAGTTTGGGGCATTGTGGGACAGCTTCTGAAAAGCAACAATAGTTGATGTAAGCAACGCAATGTCTACATTGACACTGTGTCAACCTAACTACATCATTCTAAGTGCTACTCCTCTCATGGAGGTGGAGTTATTAAGTCAGTGTACTGGGCAAGTTGCATTGGTGGGAGCTACATTTTAGTGTAGACACTCATAAAATTAGATTGATGTAAGCTGCCTTACATCGACTTAACTTTGTGGGGTACATCAGGCCTTAGAAACTTTTTAAGTACATCAGAAGCAGGAAGGAGGTCGACAGGGCACTCTGGTTAACAGAGATCGACTGTCCAGCAGGAGTATCTGGACCTGGGTTCAATGAAGGATGCAGGGAGTGCTCCATGATGAGGAGTCTAAGGTTGCATCTTCATAGCATAGTTAACTCAAGTCAGCACACTCAAGTTAACTGCACTCGAGCTAGCCTCGTTTGGGTGTGGGTGGCCACATTTCACAGAGCAGTTGGATTAACAGCTGTAACTGGAGCTGTTGCATCTCCACTGCATTACTAACTTGAGTGTTGGCAGTACGACCTGAGTATCAACCCACCCTCACTGACAGGCAAGCTAGCTCTCAAAGCACTGCTTATTTGAGCTAGAGCTAGAGATTTTTGTGTGTTATTGGGAGTCAAATTAAGGGTAACACTCGAGCTAACTCTGCTGTGAAGACATACCCTCAATTTTATCTCTTTGTTCTTTCTAAACCTATTCCTGAACCCAAAACAGATTTGACACCTAGAAGGGACATGGGTGTCCTCTAGGCAGCAGACAGCTAGAGTGGCCATCAGATTCCCAATAAAATTCCCAGTAAGTTAGACAGCATTTAAACCCTGTCGATCTAGGCATATCCCAAGAAGAAAAAGTATTCTTCAGAGAAGTAGAGCCATCAGGAATGAGGGGATGAGAAACAAGAACAAGCTTGCAAAGGCCCTCAAAACTATATACAGAAGAAAATAAGCTAACTAATAAATTAACCAACCTAACAAACACTACCCCCTAAAATAAAGATGTACAGGAAGTGAAGCTAATCTAAGAAGTAGGCATGCTTATTGGGTCCTCACATGTATTCTAACTCTCTTTATACCCTGTACCAAGATGAACCTCAACCTCTTCAGCCTGAGACTTGCATGGCTACCAAAAGCCTCCAATCAAAGGCTTATGGAGTGCATGTGCACATGAAAGTAGAGCATACATAGGGATTTTTACTTGAAGAAGAATAATTATTATTGATCATGGTTAAATTTTTCAGAAGTGGGTGCCTAAAGTTAGGCATCTATGTCAATATTTAGGCACCTAAGTGGTCTGATTTTTGAGGCACTGATTTCAATGGGAGCTGTATTTTTAAATATCATGCCATATAGATAGGCTTTTTATATTAAATCTGTATGTGGGTGCCCACCTTCAACTGGGATCAAATGGGAAAGGATTAATTTCTTAATCCCATATCCATGAACATCTCTAATATTGCAACGAACCACAGACTCAATTTTAAAAGTATTGTTACTTTTTTTACATTTTGTACCTACAAACCTTCCCAACCACTAATCCTTCAGATGGATTCTTCTCAATTTTTTGTCAACCCTGTTTAATATATCCTGCTATTCGAATATCTGTTTTTAAAGAAATATCAGGATGGGCAGCCAATTAGCTGCAGATGGTTCTTTACAGAACAAAAAATTCTTTCCCGTGGGCATTTAATAGGAGTTTCAAGCCCTGAACCAGGTCAGCTTTGAAATTCTGGACAGTCTTCTAGTGAGAAGAGCAATGTAAACAACATGGTAAGTAGATTTCCGTGTGATGTTATTCCTATGACATTTTCTCTGACCCCATGTTAAAGGCTATGTTAGTGCAGTTTGCACTATTTTTATAATTTTCACTTTATGAAGATTTGATGTCCAGAGGCCATCAGGCAGGGATAGTGAGAAATTAAAATGGATCGAAAACGGATTGATTGACAGATTTACCTATTCCAGTCAAAATAGAGAGGACCTGAGTAGATTAGTTCACTTGTTCACAGCAGGTGACATTCACTACTGTGCAGAGGGCCTGTGCAAGGAATATGTACCATTTAAGTCTCACTTAGGCTCTCAAAATAGCATGTAAGAGTTGCACTGAAGTTGTGGTAACCTAACAGGGGTGAATTTCACCCAGTATGTGATTTCAATCCCTCCCACGCTGCAAGAGAACTAACAGAACAGATATGTGAACCAGAAAATACCAACCACTGTTCAAGAAAATTCTAGGACCCAAAGGAAATGCAAGAAACCCCCTTGAACTCTACAATATACCATGGAGCAGTCTTGAAAGAGACTAAAAATGAATGCTGACATTCACAATAAAATTAGTGCCTAGATTTATAGTTTGATGGAAAATTCTGTAAAACCCTAAACCTAAAGAATTAAAACCACGGGAGTCCATTATTCTTCCTTTCCAAACTGGAGGATTTAATCAACATCATATAATTTGCTGGCTACAGTTTTAAATTGCCATGCACATATGCACTCTGAGCTTACAGAAATGTCAGCCTGTTTCAAAGCAGATAATGTCTCATTCTGTTCTCAGTTACACGGATGTAAATCAGGAGTAACCCCACTGAAGTCAAAGAAGTTATACCAGTATAAAGCCATTGTTGGATCAGAATCAGACACTGCATCTCTAGCAAATGATCTAGCATGGGATAGTTGAAATAGCAGACAAAATACTAAATGAACTAAATTCATACACGGAATGTGGTAAGGAGCACCCAGCATAAATTAGTGACATCATATGTAGCTCTGTCAAAAGTGAAGATGGGTGAATAATTTCTAGTGAATACTTTATTTGATTAATTTTACCTTTTACTATTTGTGAATTGTCCACTAACAAATTGCAACATTCATCAGCGTATTCATTATTTGAAATGATTTGTTGACCAGTGTTCACAAATGGTTTCTTGTCTGTAGCTCTTTTGCAAGCAGTTTGTTGTAAGTATATGAGATTTGAAATTTGAACTAGTTTGACTGGACACATAGATAACATGGAACATTTCTGTTCCCTTATTGGATGAACATAACTCTTAGAATCAGGTTTTCTATGCAAATACTTATGGTTACAAATTTGAAAGTTGCTTTCCATGATTATTCTACAATATTTATGTATAATTGGCTTTTTCTCTGGATATTCTTGCCAATAAAATTATGTGCTCAAAAATTCATGGAAAGTAAACACAAAATGATCACAAACATAGCTGAAGTTGAATTAAGTTTTTAAAAGTCAAACAAATACTCACTGAAAACCTTTTGTGGCATTTGACTACTTTGGGGCAAAAGACAAACCACTGATTGTTTTTTTAATAGCCTAGTTCATTTTTGGAGCATTTTAAAGTACTAGAAAACAAAGAATAAATTAAATGGTAATTCTTCTCAAACTAAGAAGATGTGGCTTTCTGGATATCTTAGACAGAGGAGCTTTGTTCTTTCAGTCTGAGCTCTAGTTGTGATGACAGTAGTTCATAAATCCAAAAACTATCTTTGCTGCACCAAGAGAAGCTATAATTTGGGTAGAAGTTGCTAACGTTTTTATTATAAAAATTTGCCTGTTGAGTTTGCAAAAGTTTCACAAAATTGAAGCCATTTTATGAAACTTCATGGGAAATATTTCCTCTTCCTGGATGTTTGTGAATAATCAAAAATCCCACATTCTCTTGAAAAGCCAGTTTGGTGAATTTTGAAAAAGATGTGGGGAAATCTGGGGTCTCCTAGAGGCCACATATTGTAGAGGATGAAACAGAGAGCTGGGACCTCAGATGAGCTTTACTGCCACCTTGGCCACTGAATGGTCTTAATTATGTTTTGCACATACGGTTATCTGATAGTTTGCAAACAGATAATGATGTAAAGTGGTTTCCTTTAAAAAGTCAGTGCTATTATCACGATAGGAATCTACCATGAAGTATAGCGACTCATCACCTGCTAGAGAATCAAACAAATACACTTTAGCACAAATTCTCACTCCTGCAAAAAGCACTTATTGATTTCAATCATAGTTTTGCCACAGTAAGAACAAAGGGAAGATTTCTAAAATGCTTCTCGTAAGATCTTTACTGAGCTTCTGTAATATGTATTTACTTTCATCCACCACCCTGCCAGCACCTTAGGCCAAAGCAACCTGAGCCAGGGAGTCTTGTAAGTCTTGTGCAGGGGTTTAGCTGTCTTCCACTGATGAAAGAAAACACACACTTCGGGTGTAATTCCAGCGTCAATGAAGTCAATGGCAAAACCCACATTGACTTAAAATGGGGCAGGATTTAACCCAGGATGTTGGAATCAATAACATTATACAACTGATAAAACTAAAGCCCTGAAAACATAGTAAAAAGCTCAGTTCTTCTACCATTTGAAAAATGACAGTAAAAGGAGAATTTTCCATGTTTTTAGCGTATGCTAAATGTATTGCTTATCTCTGCATCATTTTTTTTGCAGGTGTTTTTTGATTCTTGCCGTACCTTGATGACAGAAATGGATGCAGTGTGGGCATATTCTTTTAATATGCTGGGCTTAAATATTATGCTGCACCATTTTGTATAAACTGTAGGTTTTTCATTTTGGAAACCAGAATTTAGATTTAGGAGTTTCATGCTTGATTTGTGAATAGGTAAGTAGCACAAAGAGAGAATTTCCTGGTTTCCCAGTATATCTCAGGTGTATAACTGGACAAGTTTTACTGTTCAGTGCTTAGGTGCTCAGTGCTCAGGAATAGGTGTACTGTAAATTGATGTAAAGATAGTGAGCCTGATTTCTTTCTATCACCAGCGGCTTCCAGCAAAAGCCTCACCAAACTAGTCAGAAAGAGCTTTAAAAAGTAACCTCTGGATCTGAGCAACTTTTTGTATAACTAGTCATTAAAAAACCGGTGCCTGTGTAGGTCTCCTGCAGTGAACCCAGTTTCATTTGCTAACAATGTCTGACATTCTCTGTGTCTGAGGCAAAAGGTTCAGAATGTTAATGAGGCCATTGAAAAGTGAAATTGGAGGTGAGCCAGAAAGCAAATATGATTATGCTTTCCTCTGCAAAGAGTCTCTTAGAGGCACCCATCACCATAGTACTTGGTTGCATTTTATTATTAAAATGCACATTTAACATTACCCCATAACAGCTAATGAATGGATTCTGCCCTAACCCACTTCTATCTATTAGCCAACAAAGCCAGCCAAACTAAAATCCCACATTTCATAGAAAACTAAACAAACTAAAACATAGCAAGACATGAACTCTGATAAACCACCAGAGGAATCCATGCCAGTCAGGATTCAGGAACTCCTGTAACAAGCCTCCGACTTTATTAGCACATGATCTGACACTGTGATTTTTGTGTTTACATTAAGGAGAAAGAAGGTTGCATCGATAATACCCATGTGGTGAAGAATAGGGCAGAAGATTTGGGAGGGATCTATCACATATCATCCCAGTGTGTGAAATCTTTATATTGTTCTGCACAGCAAATAGAGCAGGACTGCACACACTGTTCAAATAGAAATCTAAACCAAACCTGGTCAAATCTGCTAAAAAAAAACCCTAACCTAGCTGGTTTTCTATGTGTCTTCAGTACCGGTAAGGCCCCTAAGTTGTAGTTTCAGCAAATGAATAATGTGATCACTTCACTATGCAGATTGTAGCCTGAGTCCTAGGAAACATTTCTGGAGCACAGGTGATAGGAAAGGGCCATCCAAAATGGACCCTGCTCCTCAGGAGCCTACTTCCAAAGAGCAGGGTGGACAAACTGACCTCATCACCAGGTAAACAATTTATCCTTGTACAAATAAGCCCTGATTTTTTTAATTGTGTCCAGACAACTACACATCAAATTTGCATGCAAAATTACCACAGCTTGAATACAAATAAAGTAATTTAGCACATAAACAGAGTTTTTAACAGCAGCGCTGGAACAATTTGTGTAGTGGGGGTGCTGAGAGCCATTGACCCAAACTGTAAACCCTGTATATAATGGAAACCACTTCAAGCCAGGGGCTGCGGCAGCACCCCCATACCCCTAGTTCCAACACCTATGATTTGTAATTACTCCATTTAAGTGCACTATCATGTTCAATGCATGCACAGATTGGAGAGTATGTGTTTTTGTGCACCAAATTGTAGGTGAGCAATTTTGAAAATAAGGCCCAGAGTGAGCCATTACTGAGAGCTTTTTTTTAAACTAGAGATCCTTCAAATTCCTGAATGTACAAATAAAATTTGCAAAACTAAACTGCTTTGTGCATAATAAGAGAAGCAGCCAAACCTGTTCTCCCTATTACAAGGCACTGTTTCCTTGTTCCACTCTTTTTGTATGGATCCCTAGAAATTCAAATGCATTGACTGAGCAGCACATTTTTGAATAACCTCCAACTGTTTCTCAGAAGGTGGACTGCTGTGAACTAGTATGTAATAGCATTAGGCATGTCAGTCTGTATCTCTGTATATATCCTACCACTCAAAAATGAGTTGTTAAAGGGTGGCTTCCCTGTCACATCATAGTATCACTTTCCCAACACTCAGTAAGCTGTTTAGAGGAAAACAGAGACAGATTATAAAGAGGGGAAGGAAAAAGGAGGAAAATCGAGAAGAAGTAAGATAAAGAAAGAGAAGAGGACGGATGAGTGGAAATTACCACTGATGTCACCATTCCACCAAGCTGTGATTTTTTTTTTTTTTACACGTTCAAATTTTTTCTTTTTAATAGGGAGAAGCAATGAAATACTTTACTTTAAAATAGAAAGGCAACCTCACATCTTATAGCTCAGTCAGCACGAAGGCCAGGGATGTGCCATTATTATAAATTATTAGGATTCTAGAAGGCGCTTATTGTGAGATCGGTGAGCGTGTTGAGAGATTATATGGTACTATCCATGCAACCTACTTTCTCCTCAATGTAAGCACAAAAACACAGTTTCAGATCATGTGCTAATAAAGTAGAAGGCTCATGAGATTGCTCCTTGTTGCAGGAGTTCTAGCAAATGTTTCTGATAGCAGATGTCAGATTACATAGTTGGGGTGAAAATTACTTTTAAGATATTTCTTTTTGACAATGATAACAAGGAGATTTTATGGAGAGAAGCAAGGACTGCTCCCAATGGTCAAATAATTTGAATTCAACTCATCAAAAAAAGGGAACTATTACAGAGAAGACATCAGAGCAGAAAATAGATGAGTTACAGAACTCAGTAAATGGGCAAAAATGGTCCAAACTATGTTTTGAACAGAATACAGACTTATTTTTAGGTGCCCAGGTATAGAAGCTAATTAAGCAAAAATTAAGATCTGAGAAAGTCATTCCTTTGCAATGAGAACAAGATAGATAGCATGCTATTAATTATTATTATTAAAAACTCTTATTCAGAACCAGAAATGTATACCATGTTTTGCAAACATATGGTGGATAAAGAAAAGTTCCCTGCCCTGAGGAGCTTAATATGGAGTAGACCCGACAGCTAAGAAAATGGGTCCAAACAGAGGAAACATAATACAGAGAATTCAAAAGAGACTTGTCTGGACTCCAGAGAGATGTAAACAGTTTTGTTTATTTTATGAACAACTTTGAACATACTAGCCAAGATTTTCAAAATCAACTGGTTATTTTGGGTGCCCAATTTGAGACACTCTAAAAGGCCTGAATTTCAGAGGATGGATGTGCAGTATCTGAAATTCAGGGCCCTTTAAGGAATTTCAGGTTGGGTCACTTTGAAATCTTAGTACCTTAGTGAACCAAAAATTGAGATCTAGATTCATACTCCTCCAAACTTCTATTTGGATTTGGGGGCCAGTGGTGGTGCTGTACTTTTATGATAGCGAACAAACCATTTATTCCTGTGGTAAAATCATCCAACTAATGAGTTAATACTCATTCGATTAGAAAACTGTTGACCATTAGAAGTGAGGGTCACCAGTTTATATATAAACACACACACACACACACACACACACACACACTCTCGGAATTAATATAAAACTAGTTCAAGGCAAAACATTGAAGACACTCCTTAGGGAATGCTTGCTCCTTGTGTTTGGCATTTTTTCCTAAAATGACTTTACAATGTTCAATAAAATCCTTTTAAAAGTGGGAGAGGAAATTTGATGAGACTTTGATAACATGTGGCCTAATATAATGTCACTGTAAATCATCTATAATTTCTGTTGTTTTAGGGGAGAGTGAGAACACTACAGTATAAATTTGTGACTAGATTAGACCTGACACTGGATTGGCTATTGCCTATTTTCTCATCACAAATAGCTGACAAGTATTAAGAGAGCGTGAAATCAAAATGATGTCCTGAAATATATGGGATATAAAGAAATACAGATTTTGCAATTGTTTTATGTTGGACCTGAACCCGGCGTTAACTGCCATTTTTCTCTCTCGGACAAAACAGTTTAACAGGAGTTTTGCCTGAATAAAACATTTGTGATGAGGTTATATTCTCCTGGGCCCATTATTCTAAGTAGTAATGGTTATTATTTATATTTTAGATTTATTTTTTAAAAGGGAAAATCCAAGGCTCTAGGAGCTGTGCAATAAATTATTGAAACAAAATTAAATCATCCACAGAACACCAAACTCATGTACATAAATGGCTCTTGCAGAAAGTTATGATGGCCAATAGACTGGGGTATTTTGGTTTGCAGGAGAAGCCTATTCCACAGCTGAGGGCCCTTCACAGACAGTGCTCTACTGCCAGCACTCTCATTTAATTCAAAAGGATCTAGGCTCCTTTGGGTGCCTACTCTGACTACAATATGGCAGTATGGCATGAGGAAAGAGGAGATCTCTCAGGTAACAAGTTCCAACCCATTTAGGATTTTTATAGTTCAAAAACAGCACCCTATGTTCAATCAGAAACCAATAGATTACAGACCATGGTGCACCACCAACAAAAGGAAGGTTCAGGGGTGAATTGATCACAGTCTATTAGTACCTACATAGGGAGCAGAAATTTGATAATAGAGGGTTCGTTAATCTAGCAGAAAAAGGTATAGCAAGATCCATGGCTGGAAGTTGAAGCTAGACAAATTTAGACTAGAAATAAGGTGGTTTTCGTGTTTTGTCTTGTTTTACAGTGAGAGTAATTAACCATTGAAACAACGTACTAAGAGTTGTGTTGGATTCTCCTCCATCACTGGTCATTTCTAAATCAAGATTGGATGTTTTTCTAAAACATATTCTGTAGTTCAAAAAGGAATTATTTCAAGGAAGTTCTATGGTCTGTGTCATACAGGAGGTCAGACTAGACGATCATAATGGTCCATTCTGGCCTTAGAATCTTTGTGCCACCACCAAGAAGCACCTCTTAACAGGAAAGTTACTGCATTCTGTACTAGCTGAAGTAGCATTCAAAGAATGGAGGGCCCATCTTGTGCTAGCTGCTGTCCAAAAAAGGGAAAAATGCTACCTGCCTTGAAAAGGTTATAATCCAAAAAGGCTCGACTGTAGGAGAGGAGTCTGAGAAACTATCACGGTGGGTAATTGGCATGAATATAGTTGCTATGTCAGCAGCTAAAACTATTGCTCTTACAAAGTGGCTGAGCTCATGAGGCATCTTTCCCTTCTTGATATGCTCTAAGCCTCCTCACATCTACACTGAGAGCAACCAAAGGTGAAATGGCTAACAAACATTTGCATTAGTATATTACTTAGATGTAAGATTTCCATTTTTCTCCAATATTTAAGAATAATATTATATGTAATGTAAATTAGATATATATTCATAAAAAGAGGCAAAAAAGCACTGCTTTATGCTTAAATATGAATACTCTTAAGACAGCAAAGGAGGTGAAGAGCTGCCTTTTAGCTATTTTAAAAAAAAATCATACAGAAAGCATCACTCTTGCAGCATTCAGATCACATAGTGAATGTCTTTTCTTTAGGAGATCAGGGCTTCTCTGGTGAATAAGCTTTTGACAAACCATAAACCTAGAATCAAATAGCTACATCCATGCAATTCCTGACCTCAGTAGGAACTGCATGCATGTATCTGAGGAGAGAATTTGGTGTTTATTGTATAAAAACATAAGAACGGCTATACTGGGTCAGATCAAAGGTCCATCTAGCCCAGTATCCTGTTTTCCAACAGTGACCAATGCCAGGTGCTTCAGAGAAAATAAACAGAACAGGTAATCATCAAGTGATCCATCTCCTGTCGCCCATTCCCAGCTTCTGGCAAACAGAGGCTAGGGACACCAGATTGTCCCAAATTGATCCTACACTTGATTTACACACATATATATTTTAAGCTTTCTCTCTTTGTATGTTTGATCTGTAATTATTTTGGGGTCAGTTCTGTCTGGATCTGGAATTGGCCAGTTGAGGAAAGTTACCTTAAAAAAAACAAAGTGACCAAACAGGAAACATGTAAGATTCATGTGTGCACTGCCAACATCCACCTACATCCGCTGATATTTAAAGCCACACTGATGAATAATGGCGTTGTGGTCAGACTCCTGAAAAGCTACTTCCTGCAAAGAACACTAAGAATGACATCCCAGTACTGGGTATATGAGTGGCCATGGCCAGTATCACTTCTAGCTCTTTGGAATAAAAATTTTCTTCTACTTACACCCTGTGCAACCCTTGTTAAAGTCGAGAGGTTTCATGAGGTATAATTTCATGTTGGGGTATAATTTGGTCCTTTGATCTGATACCTAGAAGTGCCTCAAATGGAATGAGGTAAAGTGATGCTAGTAGGTTAACACTTTGGTAGTTTTAATGGTGCATGTAAGAAACTATCTTCTCAAGCCATAGGCAGACAGCTAGCTTTTTCACTTGGAGAAAATTGACACTTTCTTATAGCAGACATACTGTAAGTGAACTAATTTACATAAACTAAAAACTAACATACAACTTTATCCAAAACATAAACTGAACATCTCTTGAGGTTCCAAAAAGTTCAATTAACTGTTTTCATTTATTTAATTTTCAGGTTCCTCATTCCTTTCTGGTTTGAGACACACTTAAAAGCAGAAGTACCCAAGTACCCACAAAAACCTTATATTTGCTGTATTTCCAAGCCTAGTTTCTCAACCAAAAGTAGATCAAATACATTCAAATAAGCTTTTGCTAAGAAACTGAATACTTCTACATAGAGTTTGAACTTCATCATCTCTAGCACCAGCTTCTGTCTACAAGTACAATAACTGAAAAGCAATTATGTTCTATGTTCACTTAATGAACCCTGTTAGTGAAGGATAATGATTATTAAAGCTTTATTTCTCTGATTTTTCTTAAGCACATACATTCACTTAAGGACTCACTGTTGCTGCCATTCTTATCACAGGTGCCAAATAGCTGTAGTAATATTGCACTATCCTATTCTACATTGCTCCCCATTGAGCTTTAGTTTTAAGTGCAACGATGGTTCATTTCCTGTTCAACAGGAAAATAAATACAGATTTCCAGCCTTTGTGGAAATAGTCTAGTCAAACATCAGGACAGTTGGGAGGACCTGGAAAACCCTTGATCTCAAACAATTAGAGGAAGGCAGTAGCTGAAAGTATGTAATCAGGCTCTTTGTAGTAAAAGGTTGGAGTTTCACAAATAAAAGATGCAGTTTGGCCGTTAGAATGGTTAGATGTTCTTTGCATTTATAGATATAGACAGTAGAAGGGTGTATTCTGCTTATTTTATTTGAAGCCACATCTTTTGCTTGGGTCCCTATGTCCTTGCAGAGTTCCAGTGACATCAGTGGGACTCCACATGGTCTGTCCATATCGATCTGTTTGCAGGATCAAGGGCTTGGTTTGCAGTTGTCTCTGATTTCAAGCAAAAAGGTACCACAGACTAACAAATCATAAATGAGGTTGACTCAGACAGTCTGCATTGAATGGATGTGATGTGCTATACCGCTGTGCTTACCCTTTTCACGGGATTATGACAAGTTTTGTATAAAGTATGTCATTTGAAAACTAATAATCAGCTATCCTGGTAAGTTATAAGATTCCTCTGTATGGTGTTACTAAGACATGTTCCAAGTCAGGGGAGCAGCCGCAGTTCCCCAGAGACAACAGGCAAGCTGATGCCTCAGCCAGGTGTCAACAAAATCAAATGGCCCATCACCTGGTTAAGTGACCACACTTTGGCAGAAAAGAGGGTGTGGGCAAAATATCTACATCTCAACAAAGAAACAGCTTGGGGTTCTCCGTCCACACAGACTTTCTGTCTCCTGAACCTTGCCTGCAGATGCTTCTCAAAGAAGAGAAAGAACTATAAGAAGGAAGAGCAGACACCCCAAATGATCCCTCCCCATTCTACCCCTTCCCCAAAGTCCCCACCCCCATTCCACCACCTTCCCCCAAGTCGCCGCCCCTGCCCCGCCTCTTCTCCACCTCTTCTCTGCCTCCTCCCCTGAGCGCACCGCGTCCCCACTCCTCCCCCTCCCTCACGGAAAGTCCAAAGCGCTGCCAAACAGCTGTTAGGCAGCGGGGCGGCAGGAAGCACTGGGAGGGAGAGGGAGGAGTGGGGACGTGGTGTGCTCAGGTGAGGAGGCGGCGAGAAGGGGGTGGGGGGACCTTGGCTGCTGGTGTGTGCTAAGCACCCGCTAATTTTTCCCTGTGAGTGCTCCAGCCCCAGAGTACCCACAGAGTCGGCGCCTATGCCAGACACACATTTCTGGGGAAAGTCTGTGACTGGGAGTTTGCTGGTGTTGCTCTGCAGTGTAATTCAAGGGTGGCTGGCTGCAGCACTCATACAGTATAACGGGGAGTAACTTACACACTGGAGGCTGTGTATGAACAGACCAGGAGTGGTAGCTGTCACAGTGAAGCAGGGTAAAAGGTGGGAACACAGCTGTTCATCAGCTTTGGAAAACCAGGCCCAAAGTGTCTCAAGTTGAACACACAAAAATGGAGTCTAATATAATATATTGCACAAGCATTTCAGAGCATTTAAATAGGAGAATGAAATTAAGCTGTACTGCATAGTTCTCTATTTCCCAGTCAGAATCATCCTGCCTCTGAGGACATTTTCCTTATTGTCCTATAGCCAAACTTGCAAGCAGGAAACACAGTGTAAAAAGTTGATTTGATCTTGTACTTTTTGCACATTAATGACAATATTAAAAGAAAAACTTGTATCAGGATGTATCCGATTCCAAACTGGAAAGTATTCAGACTGCAACATTACAGACAAAAGTATCCACTAACACTATGCTACCATTAACTGAAGAGTTATTGAACTCTGTCAAAAAATTGGCTCAGGGATAGGAAAACTCATGGAATCAGTTAAATATAGATGTTCAAGGATGGGAAAGGTAAAAAAGAAAAGAAAAAAAAGAGCCATAAAGGTCAGTGTCCTTAGATCCACTTTGTTTACGTTGTTATAAATACTCTGAAAAAGGGTAAAGTGGCTAAAATTAGTTAGGCAATAAAACATGAGGAAACTGACAACTAGGCTGGAAGAGAGCAGATTTAAAAATCATATTGAAAGGATCTGGTTTCTCATTAGAGGTGTCTCTGTGACATCACTCCAGTGACATGCTTTCAAGTTACGCACAAGCAGAAGCTACATCTGCTCTAAGACTAATAAAGTTTTTCTTGTTCATCTGTAAAGTGTCATGAAAACCTATGTCACTATATAAATAGGAGTAACAATAACAATAAAAATATGTAAGCTGGCTTATAGCAGTAATATGCATGGGAATCAGCTAGCTCAGTGGTGCCCAAACTTTTCCTGTCGGACTCCCCTCCCCTTACCAGTAATGGAATCTGTCCACACATGTCCTCCATTACTGCACAGTTGGCTCAGCAGAGGAGCTTGGGCTGAAGGCAAAGCTAGGGGCTGAACTGGGGATAAGGGAGGAGCTTGGGCTAGAGGCAGAGTGGGACTGGGGGCAGAGAAGGAATGAGGGCAGAACTGGGCTCAGGGTGGCGCAGGGGCCAGAGTGAAGCTGCAGCTGGCAGCGGAGCGGGGCTGGGTGGCATTCCCTGCCTGCCGCCCATGGGGGCTGGCCCCACTGCACGGTCCCTGAACTTTCCTCTGCGCCCCCCCCCCAAGGGGGCATGCCCCACAGTTTGGGAACCACTTGCTTAGTAGGTGATGTCATCACAAGACAGACACTTCTAGGCGTTTGGATGCCATCATACGAAGTAGATCCAGAGACAGTGATTCTGATCTTCCTGATACCAGGGTGACCTCGAGAGAGTTTTCTTTGATTTACACCAATGTTGGATCAGAATCAGGCCCAGAAAACCTTGAAAACATACAATGTTATTTTAGTTCTTGAAAGTGCTGTTTAATTTCTTAAGCAGCCTGTCTACAAGGTCCCCTTTTCTGAGCAGTCTCCTGTGTTAAAAAGACACTCGCATGGTATCCCCAGCATGAAGCTGAACTGAACTCGGAGTTTTATCAATGTATATCTGGGACATCTCCATGAAGGGCAATGTAACTATCCTGGATTTACAGTGAAAGCAGAATTTGGCCCACTGACTACAATTCTGCATCAACTTCCTCAGAAAAAGCCACCACTATTTTTGGTCTCTTGAGTTGTCACTTGATATGTTTCACTATACCTGAACAGCAGGTTTTAAATAAAAGCTATATAAGGATATATAATCATATAATTATCTTGCCCATAATACTGCCAAGGAAGTCTTCCCCCTTGTTTTTCTCTCCAAAGATAGGAGACACATTAAAAGCACTTGTGTCTAAACTAAAGTGTCACATAGAGACAAGTACTTTGCAAAAAGGAGCTTTTCTGTAGCATGGAATTGATTATTTTGGATGTCATTAATTGTTTCCTTAGATGAAGAACAGGATAAAATGTGGAAACTCAATATAGAAAGGAAGGATAGTCCAGTGGTTAGGGTACCAGTCTCAGCAGACCCACATTAAATTCCCTGCTCTGCATGTGACCTTGGGCAAGTCATGTGGTTGCTCTGTGCCTCAGTTCCCCACCTATAAAATGAGGATAATAGTATTTCCCTACTCACAAGCGTGTTGAGTGTGAAGTATTCAGTGTGTATAAAGAGTGTGAAGTATTCAGACAGTATGGTAATATAAGTCATATAAGTACCAAAGATAGATAGAATTTACATGACCTCTTCCTTAGTAATGAGATAAGCACCTGAAAAATTAAAATGCTTATAATGAATTAGCCAAAACTGGTGGGTTCTGAATAACTGGGCTGGAAGTCTGAGAACTTGATTTCTTAGGCTACTGCTTGTTTCTGGTCAGACCAGGAAGATCACAAGAGCCTTTCTTGTGGTATTCAAGTATTTCCAGTTCTGTGGAAAAAAAAGAGTAGGTGAAAGCCAAAATAAAATAAAAAAGGGGGCGGGGGGTAACTAAACATTTTTGAACGTAATAAAGTTCCATTCAGGGTTTGTTTATGGTGGGGGAAGGATCTTTAACTACTGACACCATCCCTCAACTATCTCCAGCCAATTTAGTCTTTCACGAAGATATAAAGGGCACCATTTGGCCATCTGGATTTGTTTTTGATGAATAACTACGTTAGCATCTAGTGGGACCCAAATGTAATTTCTGGGGAATAGGACCCTTATCCAAAACAAGCAATGAAGAAAGGAAAGTATTATAAATTTCATGTTTCTACTCAGACCTCAACAAAGGCATTCAGTAACTCACAGATCAGAGACAGCTCAATGCACGTCTTTTTAGCCTTGTTTTATAAAACTGATGCAACGTCAGTTTCTAGGTTTCTATAACAACAACACCTCACTCTATCATTCTCATCACTAGATCTCAAAGCACTTTACAAATGAGGTGGTATCATTATCCCCATTTTATAGCTGGGGAAACAGACACAGAGCAGTGAAGCGATTTGCCCATAGTGACTCAGCAGGCCAGCAGCAGAGCTAGGAACAAACCCCAAGTCTTCTGAATTCTAGTCCAGCACTCCAGCCATTACACCACTGTATGTGTCATGCACGGCCCATCAAGTACAGAAACAGTTCTGTGAAATGCAGTATATAAAAGAGGAATACTTTCCTTTTCTGTGGTTAAGAATATATCTTTTGGCTAATATCATGTATCTCCTATATGGCTACAGGGTAATCCACTTTGCCTACTAAGTTGTCCTTTTGGCATGTAAGAGGGGCAACTATAGAATATACGTGAACAGTTTCAAACAGGGTATATTTATCTACCCTTTGCATACCTGAGCATGCAATAATTATTTTTCATTCATTTACGGACAAAGCAGAAATCCATGTGTGCAATTTAAATGTGGATTCTAATCCTGTTCCTATGTACTGAATGCAAGTGGAAAAATCAAAACACACTCAGTCAAACAATCAAAACTATTGAAGCCTGCCTAGCCAAGTGGAATCTCATCAACAGCTACTTTGGAAATTAGTTCCTCATGTTGATTTAAAAAAAAAAAAAAGGTTAGCTGATTTGCAGTGAGAGTAGTTGATGATAACAATTGTGAAATCCTGCATTGCAAATGAAATCTAAAACATAGTAACAAAGCATGTTATGTTAATGTTAGATGATGGTAATGAATAGTGATTGACTGGTTTGTTATACTAAAGTGCTTCCATTTGTGATTCATCGCAAAATTACTACTACTTGTCCTCTTACTATAACAATCACAAAAAGCTATCTTAAATGACTGATTAGAATCATATGCTAGTTTTTAAACTCTTCTGCTTGAGCAGAACTTTGTACTCACTTGGCTTTTTTCTTATAGTTGTGTCCAATGGTTATTAATGACTATTTGGAGGGGGGAGGGATAGCTCAGTAGTTTGAGCATTAGCCTACTAAACCCAGGGTTATGAGTTCAAACCTTAAAGGGGCCACTTAGGGATCGGGGGCAAAATCAGTACTTGGTCCTGTTAGTGAAGGCAGGGGGCTGGACTCAATGACCTTTCAGGGTCCCTTCCAGTTCTAGGAGATAGGTATATCTCCATATATTATTATTATATCTGGGAGTAGTTTGAGGTAATTAAGAGGACTTTATTAAGTGGCATTTTATAGGCTGAGAATTATGACACAATCAATCACTGAATAATATATTAAACATTAATGCTAAGGGCTCTCTCTAGTGCAGATATTTGGACTTAAGACAATTGTTGCCAGCACAGGGGCCCGAGGACAGCAACAGGGGTTCGTTGCCCGGTGTGCTTCGCGCCAATAAACATACCGGGGTGGAGAAACAATCAAAGTTTATTTGAGATCCCAAAGTGGTGCAAGGAGACAGGCAAGTCTCAAATCAAGCACACCAGCAAAAACAGTTTCTCTCTTCATTATACATTTTACAACTAAGCCCCCCTCTCTCCCCCTCTCTACCACCCCCCCTTTACTCCCCCTTCCCTCTCTATCGAAGGCATGTTTATACATTTAAGCTGTTAAATCATTCTAGGGCTATAAATCTAGCTTGTTAGTAACTTCTCCCTAAACTGTTATTTGGTCCTGTTTACCCTTAGTTTATTACCCCTTCCCCAGCTAGAAACATGCAAACCTCATCATTATCGTTTGGTACCTGGTATGAACAAGGTCGTAATTGCTAACTGGCTATTTACACATTTCAATTCCTGCCCTTGGTTGTTGAGGTCAATCAGAGTTAAACATGGAAGGACAGAGTTTAAACATGGAAGAACTTTGGCTCAGGCAGGCCTAGTAACCCCAACACAATCATCAAGCAATCAAGACAATCGTGAATCTTCTGCAGAGTAGGAGGAGTACCTTATGTGCATGATAATAATATTTACCTACCTCAGATGGGTGTTGCCAGGCTTAGTTATGCTGCAATTTTAAGTACATTTGTAGGCATACATATAGATGATTACTTTCTGTGTTTCTACACTAGCAAAATTAGTTCCAGCAACTACCAGTAGTAGTAGTTACAAATTAAACTGGATTTACGTATTTTAATCACTGTGAGTTTACCAAATAGCAGTCAGGTGCCTTAAAAATGGGAGTTTGATGCCTAATTATTATTTGTGCCTTTAAATATCCCCATAATAATGAAAATTTCTTCCTGACAGGGTAGTAAAAAATCCCAGAGGTCTGCACTAGCACTTACACCATTGCTCCAACAGTACAACTGTACCATTGCTGGCTGCAGCTGAAATATGGATTCTAATTTTGCTCATGCAAACCAGGCCTTTATGCACACTGCTGGATGTGTGAATGCAAATCCCCAATCTTGCCATGTGCATCTATCTTCCCATGTGCAAGTAAAAATAAGTTACACAGATGCATGCCAAAAATGTTACTGAATATCATCTCTTAATGTCTATTGGGGACAGGGAGGAATTACACAAATATTTATTCAAATTTATACGTGAATTTGCTTTGACTGTGTTTTCATCCCAAATTGTTCATGCTCCATGCAGAGTCTAGCTATCAGATTTTACCATACAGAGCAACTGCACATTTGAAGTGTCCATTGGATAATATCTATGGAAAGTGAATTTTTAATTCACATATATGAAGTTTTGCTTTGGAAACCTGAAACCATACAATTGATTTCATATTTGTTTTTCCATTGACTTCAATGGGGCCAACATTTCACCTTTGATTCGTGTCCTATCCTCTCATTCACTGCGGGAACTGAAACATACAATTTGTCCAATTAAAACAGCTCCAATTCAGATATAGAGGGACCTTCTAAGGGATTGCTAGAGGCATGTTGCTCAATTCTGTGGCATAACTCATGGGGCAGCCTCAGAGTGGCAGCAAACCTGAAATGGACTGGCAACATATTCTACAAAGCCAGGAGTCAGGGTCAGGTATCTTATCAAAGTAGAATTAAGGGGTTGTTTTAGGGGAGCTGATACACATCTGTAAATAGGTTCAGGTTTGAAGATATAGGTATAGGTTCAATGTTGTGCCCAAACTTTGTTCACTCACTCAGTGTTTTTTGCACCACAATAGTTACTCTTACTAGAGTAGAGAAGACCACCTATTTCACATGACACGATAAGCACAATTCCCAATCTGCCAAGGGCCAATTTGGTCCGAAACCCCCAAAAGAAGGCTATGAGAAAAATAACAGTGTAATAAAACTAATATGACATTGCTTTCTTCAGTGTAAAGAATCTCTATATCTTCATTTCCATAGTTCAACCTTTTTATAAGATATAGAACAATAGATTTTAAGACCAGGGTGGACCATGAGATCATCTAGTCTGACTTCCTGTATATCACAGGACATTAAATTTCACCCAGTTACTCCTGTATTGAGACCAACAACTTGTGTTTGACTAAAGCATACCTTCCAAAAAGACATGATGTCTTCAAATCAAGACTCAAAGAGATGAAGAATCCACCACTTGGTACTTTGTTCCAATGTTTAATCACCCTCAGTGTTCAAATTAACAATAAGGCAATATTTATAATCTGTCTGGCTTTAGTGTCCAGCCATTGGTTCTTGTTGTGCTCTTCTCTGCTAAGTGAAAAAGCCTTTTGTACCTGTTATTTTCTCCCCGTGAAGGTACTTACACACTGCAATTGCTTTCAATTTTCTTTTTGATAAGCTAAACAGACTGAGCTCTGGAAGTGTCTTACTGTGATGTATTTGCTCCAGCTCTCTTAAAATGTGGACACCAGAACTGAATGCAATATTCCACTACTGGTCTCACCAATGCCACATGCAGAAGTAAAAAATCACCTCTCTACTCCTATCCCTTATTTATACAGCCAAGAATCATATTGTCCCTTTTTGTCACAGCATCACAGGTTGGAGCTTAGGTTGAGTTACAAAGCCCCCCTGGATTCTTTTTGGAGTCGCTGCTTTCCAGGATATAGTCCCCCATTCTGTAGATATGGCTGCATTCTTTGTTCTTAGATATATGACCTTGCATTTGGCTGTATTTGAACACATTTTGTTTGAATGAGCCCTGCTTTTCAAGTGACCCAGATCACTCTATACTAGTGGTACTCAGACCTCAGTGATTCAGAGCCAAATTAGCAATGAACATTACCCAAAAGAGTCACAGTTGTGTGAAAACAACGAGGAGTCCTTGTGACACCTTAGGGACTAACAAATTTGTAGGTTTTAGGCCACAAAAGCTTACGCCAAAATATATTTGTTAGTCCCTAAGATGCCACAAGGACTCCTCATTGTTTTTGCTGATCCAGACTAACACGGCGACCCCTCTGAAACCCCGTAATGTGAATTCATCATCAGTATATATTCCTATTTTCCCCAGTATGACAAGGGAAATATTTAGCAAAATGAATGACCAAGTTTTATCATCAATTACATTTGGTTAATAACATAGCAAAAGCATCCTGATTGGTTAATCACTGAGATTGGTTAATAATGAAATCACACAGTGTTTTAATCTCATATGCTGCAAAGAGCCACAAGAGACACAACAAAGAGCCAGTTGCGACTCACAAGCCTCAGTCTGAGTATCACTGCTCATACGATTGCCCTGTTCTCATTGTTATTTACCATCTGCTAATCTTGCTGTCATCTGCACATTTTACCAGCAGTGATTTTATATTAACTTCCGGATTCTCAATACAAAATGTTGAATAGTATCAGGTGTAGTACTGATCCCTGTGAAACCCCACTAGACATGCCCCCATTTCATGATGATTCCCACTAATTGCTACTTTTTGAGATCTGTCAGATAGCCAATTCTTAATCCATTTAACATGCACTTTATTGATATTGTATAGGCTTAATTTTTTAATCCGAAAGTTGTGTGTTACTAAATCAAATGCCTTACAGAAGTCTAAATAAATTACATCTAGGTAGTTATGTTGATCAGCCAAGCTTGTAATCTCATCAAAAATGAATTGAGATTTGTTTAATAAGACCAGTTTTTCATAAAACTTGCTGACAGGCATTAATTATATTCTCGTTCTTTAATTCTTTATTAATTAAGCCCATTTCGGATTTTCCATTATTTTGCCTGAGATTTATATCATGTTAGCTGGCCTATAATTACTTGTTTCACCCCGCTTGCCCTTTTTGAATACTGTCACAAGGTTAGCATTCTTCAAGTCTTCTGGAATGTTCCCAGTATTCCAAGATTTATTACAAATCCCCTCATATCTCCTCAAACGACTCCTTTAGGGCTTTGGGTGCAAGTTATCCAGGCCTGATGATTTAAAAATGTTGATCGCTAGTAGATGTTGTTTAGCATTCCCCTCCTCCCCCCCAATTACTGATGGAGAGGAAAGTATTTCATCATCTTCATGTGATAGAAGTACATCATCCTGCTTTTTTCCAAAGGTAGCAGGTGTGCGCATGGATAAGGTCAAATTTCTATCCAAAACGATCTCCAGAGTACAAAACTAAGGATAATCAATCTCAATCCTTTCAAAAAACCAGCTACTGCTAGAAAGGTACCACTAAAGAAACCAACACCCAACTCCGCTTCTAGTCAATATGAAGAGATTAGCAAAACTGATCTGATTTGTAGGTGCAATCAGGGCCGGTTCCAGGCACGAGCCTGGCAAGCAGGTGCTTGGGACGGCCACTCCGGAGAGGGGCGGCACGTCCAGGTATTCGGCAGCAATTCGGCGGACGGTCCCTCACTCCTGCTGGGAGCAAAGGACCTCCCGCCGAATTGCCGCCGCAGAACGGGATCGGGGTTTTGGGGGGGGGGGGGGCGCTGCTTGGGGCGGCCAAAACCCTGGAGCCGGCCCTGGGTGCAATACATCTTTGTTCTGTCCAAAATAAGAAACTCATGCATGGAGAGTATAACAGCATACACTGCATTGAGAACTGTGGACTATGGGCTAAATCCTGCAATTGAGCCAAATAAAAATCAGATCATGGTCTGTTATTTGTTAAATGGATTTCAGGCTAATTATCTTTTTATTTCAGGAATCTTCTCAAAAGTACCAGTAGACAGTATTTTACAATGAGGGTTGCAGCACCCTTCTCAGGCGCATGACTTTCTTTGCATATCACATTCTTATTGATCAAGAAGTGTGTGAAATCAGTGATGAGCTGTAAATTTGACTCATGAGTCATTACACGTCTATTTGCACCAAAAGGGTGGAATAAACAATGGTCAGTTATTGCTACAGAACCCATTCATTGACCAGGGACCTTGGAATGAGAAATCAGTGATCGCTTAGGAGCGACAAAGCGGCCTTTAATAAGTCAGTTAAGGACAAGCTAGGGATTCTATGAACAGCTGGGCCTCCTGTGACCACTATGTCAATCCTTCACTTACAGTTTTAAAGCCTGTGAGGTTTTTTCCTTCATTTCTCTGCATTCATCTAGCATACATGCTGCTAGCAATTGCTTTTGCTAGAAACAAAATCAACGGCAATGCAACTGGTTCTGTGTAACTGGATTTCATCCCCCAAAAAATTATGAATATTTTGGATTGCATTGTGGTTCAGAAATCACATTTTTGTTGCATCAAGCAGGATTTTCATCTGTGGTTTATATGAAGTGGCTTTTTTCTTTTTGCTCTTTCAGGAAGTGATGAAATTCTATGGACAATCTGGTAATCTACAGAATTTTTTTCCCCAGATACAAAAAAATATAGAGGGAAGCCATTTAATGTAGCAATAGTACAAAAGTCAGAGTGGACTGACAAAAGTTTTTTAAGGAAACCAGAAAATTAATAGTAAGGAGCTTTAATTGTGAAGAGTCCTCCATAGCCAGGCCTGATTTTCGAAACATCAGCACTTAAATCAGTATGAAACCCCTCCTTTCCGATGTTACAGTAGTGTAGTGGACAGCGATCGACCCCTGCGTGCTCTCCCATCGACTCCTTTACTCCACTGGAGTGAGAGGCGCAGGCAGAGTTGATGGGGGAATGGCAGCAGTCGACTCACCGCAGTGAAGACACCGCGGTGAGTAGGTCTAAGTTCGTTGACTTCAGCTACGTTATTCACGTAGCTGAAGTTGCATAACTTAGATCGATCCCCCGCCCCCCCCCCCCACCTATTGTAGACCAAGGCTAAGAGCAGATATAAATATTCAGATTCAAAACTGACCCCCACTCAAGCCCCTTGAAGTTCTTTTGATGTTATCTGTGTTGGTTGGCTTAACATTTATCGTTTAATGTTTTCATTTAGAAAATTACAATATTTTCCTTGCTGCCCTATGGAAAAGCAGTGACAATTCATTTTTTCTGAAACAGAAATCCTCGAAGCTGCTAACTCCTCAAGTAAGGACAAGGACAAATACAAGTACTGCACCTGTGATTTCGCCAGGATAATGGCAAGTTTATAAACACAATATGGATCATTAACAACTAAAACATAAAAGCATCACCTGCATAATTTAAACATACACCCAGTCATAGGATCCAGTCCCCACACTGGGATGCACTAGTGCAGGCCTCTGGAGCCTTTTTAAGACCTATTGGCTCCATGGCACCCTGCACACACATAACAGCTATAATCATGGCCCCCAGTGTAATACTGGGGCCCTACTTGGTATCCATTGCAAAGTGACAATGCTCATTATACTCAGATTCTCACCAGTCCAAGTGTACTGGAAACACAGCGTCGAGTTAACTGAGCTATACAGACTATTGTTTGAAACTGTGGACTACTCTGAGTCTCTTTCCATGTTCTCCAGTTCACTGCTCTCTGCTGCATTCATTCCTACTCCCCCACACTCCCAGTATTTTGATCTTCTCTGTCTTAGCTGACACTGACACTCTGATTCAGCCTTTCTGCTCCCTGTTGTTTCCAATCCTCAGCTCTTTAAGCAGCTCTCATCCATTTGCTTAGTTTGCAAAGGCTATTTGGGGCCTCATTTTCCATTCCTCAGCGTACTTCCATCATTCTGCTCCTCCAAGATACCCAAGTGTTCTGTGTAAGTTCCCCTGAAACTGTATCTTCTTGACATCTTTCAGTTCCACTTGTCACACCACCTACTCTTATTCTTATGCATGATTTAGGAATGTAATAAAAAAAAATCCCCCTACAACAACAGTATAGCAACAGCACTATTTACTATTAACTTTCTACAGCAGCTGAAGTACAATACAATCGCTGATACATCAAGAATCCTCCTCCTCCACAGATTAACAATGCCTCGTGTGCAGTTCAGACAGGCAGACAAATCATGTCTCTTACTTTATTGTGATTTACTTTCTTCTCAGAAGCACAAGCCTCCAAATGTGAGGGTGCTAGAAAGAAATCACTGTGGTCACAAAAGCAGCAAACTGTTATTATTCATCTGTCTGTCTGTCCTTTCCCTGTATTTTGTCCATGTACAATGTAAGCTGTTTGGGGCAGGGATCAGGCCTTTTATGTGTCTATCAAGTGCCACATGAACACCTATGGCATTGTATACATAATATGTAACACTGTGATGGGGTGTCCACCCCACACAAGCCTCATTGGGTTAATGTGGACCAGAAAGGACTAATTAAATCTTAGCTGCTGCACCTGGAAGGGAACCAGAGCTTGATAGGACTTAGTGGCAGATGAGACCTAGCTGAGGGAGAAGCTGTGATACCATTATAAAGCCAGGAAGTGAGAGCAGGAAGAGTAGGGTTGGCAACACTTCAGGATTGTCTTGGAGTCTCCGGGAATTAAAGATTAATCTTTAATTAATGATAATTTCATGTGACGAAACCTCCAGGAAGTCGTCCAACCAAAGTTGGTAACCCTAAGGAAGAGGCTACAGGGAGGAAGTCTGAAAACACTCCCTTGTGGGAAAGGGAATTGTCTTGGGAGAAGGGGGAGAATAAGCCCAGGGATCCTAGCCCCAAAAGAAGGGTCAACCCAGAGGTGATGTGGGGAAGAAAGCCCGAGGAGGTGCGGTAGGAAGAAACCCAGGGAAACAGCAGGAAGGAGTAGTGCTGGCTGCTGGTTATAGGGGCCATGGGCTGGAACCCAATGTAGAGGGAGGGCCTGGTTTCCCCTACCAGCCACTGGTAAAGTGGCATAGGACCTGGAGTTCAGACAGAAGAGTACCTGAGATGACATACGGACAGCCTGTCCAGTGGGGCTTTGCTACCCCGGAAGGGGGAGGGACGAGACTATATAGTGACCAGGCTGGAGAGCTGAGTTATGAAGAAGGAGCTTCCTGAGTCATAGTGTGAGAAACCAATGGAAAGGGACTCCAGATGGTGCCTCACACTAGCCACAAGGAGGTGCAGCTGTGATGGGTAGTCCCTGTCATGCTGTCTGGAGTGGTTCACAACCATGATTGCCAACCTCAGGGCAAACTGTCAAGAAGCAGGGCAGACACCCCAAAGTGGTGGTATGTCCTGTAACTAGATTTCACCAACCTGGTAATAAATGTGAACACCTGAAGCACTGTAAGTTTTAGCCTAGTGTCACAGACAGTCCCCTTGGTCATTCTTATCTATCTTGCCACTCAGGCTAGCCGGACTTAGTAATAGATGGCTGCTATATACCCAAGATGATTAGGGGTCTGGAGCACGACTTATGAGGAGAGGCTGAGGGAACTGGGATTGTTTAGTCTCCAGAAGAGAAGAATGAGGGGGGATTTGAGAGCAGCCTTCAACTACCTGAAGGGGGGTTCCAAAGAGGATTGAGCTCAGCTGTTCTCAGTGGTGGCAGATGATAGAACAAGGAGCAATGGTCTCAAGTTGCAGTGGGGGAGCTCCAGGTTGGATATTAGGAAACACTATTTCACTAGGAGGGTGGTGAAGCACTGGAATGCGTTACCTAGGGAGGTGGTGGAGTCTCCTTCCTTGGAGGTTTTTAAGGCCCGGCTTGACAAAGCCCTGGCTGGGATGATTTAGTTGGGAATTGGTCCTGCTTTGAGCAGGGGGTTGGACTAGATGACCTCTTAAGGTCCCTTCCAACCCTGATAGTCTATGATTCTATGATCATAAAATATTCAGCTTGCTCCCACGTCCAAGAGGTCAATCACTTATCCCAGGCCAATTTGTACCTTAGATCTCACACCAAAGACAACGCTTATAGCCAATTCTATAGTAAACTATCTAAGGATTTATTAACTAAGAAAAGAAATGAGTTATTACAAGGTTAAAGCAGGCAGACATATATACACAAATGAGTTACAGTCTATGGTTTTAAAGGGTGACAGAGTTATAGTAGTCTGTCAGCTCTGAATGTCTGTTAGGATTAACCCAAGTCGACCCGGGGGATCTCTGTTTCTGTTTTGTAGCTCTGGCCCTTATGAGAATCCAAACAGCAAAAGAGATGAAAAATTTTCTTGTCAGTTATTTTTATTTCTTTCTTCCAGAATTCAAGCTGATGAGAGACGCCCTTTTGCATGTAGCCTCTTCATGGGTGTAAGAGGGCAATTAACAAAGTCTTTGTATTGTGATGTTCCATGATAGCCCATTTAGTTTTGATAGCCTTCTTGATGGGCAGAAGAGGATCCCTGACAGGTTCACAGTTTGAGAGCAAATATTTTTTATAGTTATAAAACAGGAACTTAAATATTATATCCTAGCATATGATAAAGATATAAGTGAGATGAATGCATGCTCAACTTACAAGTATTTCATAATGTCTAACACATTGTTGTAAGTCCAATACCCATCTTAACCATACTAACACAGAGATGAAACAGACTGGTTTCCAAGAACGAATTTGTCAGTGCTTGGCTGAGGCCTAAAGAGCTGGCACCTGGTCGGCCAGCATCACAGACCCCATTCCAATCACTTATAAAGTATTCTAGAAAAACAAAACATAGTCTAAACCATGTGTTCTCAACCTGGAAGTCATGACCACACATCCCTTCTCTTACTGCTAAATGGGAGGGCAGTCTGGCTAGGGAGGAATTGGATCTCAGCGGGCTTCTGGTACGGAAAAGGGGGTCCTGCTATGCGAGCCATTGAGAACCACTGGTCTAAATTAAAAAGTAGCTAGCTTTAACTAGAAAACAACCACACTCCCCCAAAAACAGGATATATCTATTTCCAGAGGTCTTCTAGAGATTTCTGATTTCCTCTATTTCATATTCTCTTCCGCTGTGTCTCCCCCTCTTTGCCCTTCATGGTAATTTTAAAATCAGTATTAGACTTCTCTTAATTAAACTGACCATCTCTGCTGTTCTCCCCAGCTGTGCTACATCACCACTTCCAGGAACAGCACCTGAGTGAGTTAGTATAGGAAAGAAAACAGACTGCAGGTCTCAGTAGAAGGGATCATAGGGGACTGGATAACACAGGGAAGCGTAAACAGGTTATAAAATCTTTCGCCTCTAGGACACCAGTTAAAATTCCATCTAAGCAATAGCAACCAAAAGTTGTTTACATTTAATGGCCGTCCGGTGACTTATACAGAGGGAGCTTGGTGGGCGTAGTCCATTTACCAGTGGCAGATATTCATATCACATAAAGCACCCACATTCAGCAGTAACTAGCAGCAATACCAAAGACAGAATGGACATATGAAATTATCCTCTCCCCACTTGCTCTCCCTTCAGGTTAAGGTTGGAGCATTGGGTAGAATTGTGGGAGGAACAGGAAGCTTGTGCTCCTGCCCATGCTGTATCTGTTCTGTGAACAGAGGGCTTCAGTCTCTGGGGCTGCTAATACAACACGTTACAATTTACTTTCTTCTCAGAGGCATAGGCCTCCAAAGTGAGGGTGCTAGAAAGAAATCACTGTGGTCACAAAAGCAGCAAACTGTTATTATTCATCTGTCTGTCCTTTCCCTGTATTTTGTCCATGTACAATGTAAGCTGTTTGGGGCAGGGATCAGGCCTTTTATGTGTCTGTCAAGTGCCACATGAACACCCATGGCGTTGTATAAATAATATGTAACACCGTGATGGGGTGTCCACCCCACACAAGCCTCACTGGGTTAACATGGACCAGAAAAGGCTAATTAAATCTTAGCTGCTGCATCTGGAAGGGAACCAGAGTTTGAAAAAACTCAGTGGCAGATGAGGCCTAGCTGAGGGAGAAATTTGGATAGCATTATAAAGCCAGGAAGTGAAAGCAGGAAGAGGCCACAGGGAGGAAGGCTACAAACACTCCCTGTTGCGAAAGGAAATTGACTTGGGAGAAAGAGGAAACTCAAGGGGGAGAATAAGCCCTGGGATCCTAGCCCCAAAAGAAGGGTCAACCCAGAGATGATGAGGGGAAGAAAGCCTGAGGAGGTGCGGTAGGAAGAAGCCCAGGGAAACAGCAGGAAGGAGTAGTGCTGGCTGCTGGTTATAGGGGCCGTGGGCTGGAACCCAGGGTAGAGGGAGGGCCTGGTTTTCCCTACCAGCCACTGGTAAAGTGGCATAGGACCTGGAGTTCAGACAGAAGAGTACCTGAGGTGACATACGGACAGCCTGTCCAGTGGGGCTTTGCTATCGCGGAAGGGGGAGGGAACAGACTATATAGTGACCAGGCTGGAGGGCGGAGTTATGAAGGGGGAGCTCCCTGAGTCATAGAGAGGGGCCACAGTGTGAAAAACCAATGGAAAGGGACTCCAGATGTTACCTCACACTAGCCACACGGAGGTGCAGCTGTGATGGGTAGACCCTGTCATGCTGTCTGGAGTGGTTCACAACCATGATTGCCAACCTCAGGGCAAACTGTCAAGAAGCAGGGCAGACACCCCAAAGTGGTGGTATGTCCTGTAACTAGATTTCACCAACCTGGTAATAAATGTGAACACCTGAAGCACTAAGTTTTAGCCTGATGTCACAGACAGTCCTTTGGTCATTCTTATCTATCTTGCCACCTGGGCTAGCCGGACTTAGTAATAGATGGATGCTATACACCCAAGATCACAAAATATTCAGCTTGCTCGCACGTCCAAGAGATCAATCACTTATCCCAGGCCAATTTTTACCTTAGAACTTACACCAAAGACAACATTTATAGCCAATTCTATAGTAAACTATATAAGGCTTTATTAACTAAGGGTATGCCTACACTGTGCATGTCACAGCGCTGCAGTGGCAGCACTATGATGTGGGCAGTGTAGACATGCTTTGTCGCCAAAGGAGGGCTCTCCCGGCAATAAAAAAAACCCATCCCAAACGAGCGGTGGTAGCAGTTCTCAACCGGGAAGTCACGACCATACCTCCTTTCTCTTACTGCTAAATGGGAGGGCAGTCTGGCTAGGGGGGAATGGGATCTCTGCAGGCTTCTGGTATGGAAAAGTGGGTCCTGCTATGTGAGCCATTGAGAACCACTGGTCTAAATTAAAAAGTAGCTAGCTTTAACTAGAAAACAACCACACTCCCCCAAAAACAGGATATATCTATTTCCAGAGGTCTTCTAGAGATTTCTGATTTCCTCTATTTCATATTCTCTTCCGCTGTGTCTCCCCCTCTTTGCCCTTCATGGTCTTTTAAAATTAGTATTAGACTTCTCTTAATTAAACTGACCAGCTCTGCTGTTCTCCCCAGCTGTGCTAATTCACCACTTCCAGGAACAGCATGTGAGTGAGTTAGTACTGGAGAGAAATCAGACTGTAGGTCCCAATAGAATGGATCATAGGGGACTGCATGACTCAGGGAAGTGGTGACAGGATATAAAATCTTTCGCCTCTAGGACACCAGTTAAAATTCCATCTAAGCAATAGCAACCAAAAGTTGTTTACGTTTGATGGCCGTTCGGTGACTTATACAGAGGAAGCTTGGTGGGCGTAGTCCATTTACCAGTGGCAGATATTCATATCACACAAAGCACCCACATTCAGCAGTAACTAGCAGCAATACCAAAGACAGAATGGACATGATATTAAATTATCCTCTCCCCACTTGCTCTCCCTTCAGGTTAAGGTTGGAGCAGATCGGGGAGAGCTGGGGGAGGAGGCTTGTACTCCTGCCCATGGTGTATCTGTTCTTTGGACAGAGGGCTTCAGTCTTTGGGGCTGCTAATACACCACCTTTCACAAACACTACATTCATACACAGGTTATTTTAATCCATTATACCAAGATTGACAGACCCAACTGCTGTTTTTGAAAACCAAGGGAACAGTGACAATCCCTATTTCCAGCATGCAGTATGTATAAAAACCATCAACCTCCCAAAAGCGTTTTCTTTTTAAAAAACAGCTTTGCAGGCTAGAATCCAGCGGGGGTGGAAGGCAACTTTACACAAAGACACTACAGCTATGTCTGTCATTTCCTCAACCCTTGAAGTAGTAAGTATTGCAGCATTCCTCTCGCAGACTTACATAAAAACTGATTTATTACCATTTGGAGTTGCTTCCAGGCATAAATTGCTGCCAAGGAAAGTTGTTCAGGAAACCTCTCTACTTTCAACCACAAGAATGAAGAGTCTTCATGACTTGTAATTACTGTGGAGTACAATGGGCAATAGCTTTTATTACTAGAAGCATGAACAAAATGTATCACCTTAAAAAGAGATACTACCTACCTGCTGATGCTTCAAAACTTAGCTATATCTGATGCAGCAATTCTTGGAGGCTTTACATTAAGGTCTCCAGTTGAACCAGTTGTTTTGTCTTGATAATTTGGGCTTTATGCCAGATACTTCTACTGTATGAGTCACACTGCACAGGGGTAAAGTGGGGGGTGGGAGGAGAAAGAGAGGACACAAGAAACTTCTCCTTGTCTTACGCAGGTGATAGCCACAATTCCAACTCTTACACTCCTAGAGTACAAGGATGTGGAGAGTCTAGCACCATCAGTAATACTAGATTTCCCCAGGGTGCATGGGGAGGGGCAGGGCCATGGTTCCAACATGTTCAGTACTGGCCTGTGAAGACAGGCCTGAATCTACTAAGAGATGCCATGGCCAGCCTTTGCTTTGGTGTAGCTCTTCCCTCCACCTTGGAGGCCAGAATGCCTGTGAGGATGTCTGTTGTTTTCCATCTTTCTGCACTCTCCCAGTGCAGGTCATGGCTTAATAACCATAGTACAGCCTATATATGTGATGGCATTTTGATATACATTATTTTTCTCTCTCAATAACCCAACTACTGGAATTAATTTGGTAAGTGATTGTTTATATCATGATTTCAATAAACTGAGGGATAAAAGTAGGCTCCCTCTCCATGGTTTCTAATGAATGGGACCCTCCAACTTTCACCTGATACCCTAGGCCCCAGCTTTAATAAGTTTGTAGCTTCTTTATTCAGGTTAAGGACTGCTTCTTTGGGTTTACCTCTCGGGCTATGTCTACACTTGGAGCTACAGGCATGATTCCCACTTGTGAAGACATACTGTCATCTGAGGAGCATGCTCACAATAGTAATGCAGCCATAGTAGCTCGAGCTGCAGCAACACCATACTAGCTGCCCTGAGTACAAACCCACCTGAACCCCATGGGCATGTACTCGGTGTGGCTAGCACATGCTGCTGATGCCGTGCTCCTGCACCTACACTACTATTTTTAGCATGTTAGCTCACATGAGAGCTAGCACAAGTATGTCTTAGCAAGCTGGGACTCACACTCCTCACCCCATAGCCTATACATAGCCTAATTGTATAGAGCAGTCCTTCTGGGACAAATTTTCACCGTGTCCTGCCATTTGGCCACCTCCATTTTGGGTGCTCAGCTTTAGACACATAGGGTTTGATTTTCAGAGGTACAGAGAACCTGTCAATCCCATTTTCATTAGATGGAACTTTGGCTGCTCAGTGCCTCTGAGAATCTGCCTCCGTTTTTCTAAAGTTGGGAACCTAAGAGAGAGGCAACCAAAATCACTTCCAGAGTCACAGTGAATTCAGGCTCAGAGGAGTACTATGACTGTGAAGTCCTACCAACAATAGTTGGAGCAGGAGATGCTGCTGTCCTCTCCTCTTCGTAAGCCTTCTTCAGTTCTGGGATAAAAGGGTTTACAAGAGCTAGTACTGGAAAAATCTCAAAAGAATCAGAATATCTGTCGTGGTGAGCACACAGAAAACGCATGATTCACTGCAATGCTTCTTAACACTTATCTGAACATGTTTGGCTTGAGAATTGGATTGGGATCTCCCAAGACAGGCTTGCTCAACACATCTCCTGTACTTCCTGGTGTTAGTGTAATTGGAATTCTCAAGAATAGCTTTTCCTTCTTTTGGGGCTTCTGCTTCCAGCCATCACCAGGAAGCGTAGAGACTTGCAAAAATAAAATTAACCAAACTTCTTCAAATGTCAGACATTTGTGGGGTTGGTTTTATTTGTACTTTGAAGGATCATACCAGTGTCATAGTCTACCTAAATTAGCTTGCCAATCTCTATTAAAAATATGACTCAGAATTCAGGGGTGTTGGGTTGAAGTTTTAAGTAGCAATGAGGGAGGTATAGAATACTTTCTGGCAATAGTGAACATCCTGAGGGAATGCCCTATATGGTCTGGTGAATCAGCTTGGATATAATACGTAACCACAGCTGGCCTTAGGGCTACATGACTCCGAGCCACACTCTTCCATGGCACTTGCAACACATCCCCACACCGGATCCACAGTCAGAGCACCATCCCCACATTTATGTCCCTGGTGCCACTTGACAACACTTTAGCACTCCACAGAGGAGACTGAATGCATCAACTTCTCTTCTCCTTGCTCCACTGGGAAAGTTACATTTTGGTGCCACCTTGTGGCCTCATTGTCCACAGGGTCCAATAGCAGGGTCATCATTAAAACAAACTTCTACAGTTCTTGGCCAAATCACTGCATTGTACAGTTTTGATACTGCCATGTTTTGGGCAATTATAGTAAAATATTATCCTTTTTATTTTATAAGGGCAGAGCCTTAAATGAGTTGGGGTGGAGACAGGGTTTAACCCAATCTGAGCAAAGTGCAGGCAGATGGGAGATGGTTAGGGATAGGGAATCCCTTTATAGATGACCCTACAAGACCTAGCAACAGCCCAAAGGAGACGGACTTGAATGTTCACCCAAAATTGGAACCGACCCAAGACTTTTTAGAATTTCAAAATGTGTGTCACACTTTTTCCTAGTTCACCTGCATTCACTTCCAGGTTCCAGACAGGATAGGAAGTGAAAGTACTAAAATACCTGCAACAAAACCAGGATCCACTGAAAGGTTCACAAAAGATCATGTTCTCAATGGATTTTAGTGAAGGACATTGAGAGAAGCTCCAGACTTTGAGGTGCTTATCCAAACTAAACCAAACTTCCTACACCATTTAGCCTTTAGCCATTTGCCTTTGTCTAGTGGTGTCATTGGTATTATAACCTGTCTTTTTAACATAAAGACAAAGGGGGAAATGCACACTTTTTTCCAAAAGCACTGTCATTCCTTGAGAGTGCCTGCAGGGAAGATGAATTTGATCAGAGTTGCTGTCACAAGCATTTTTAGGGAATGAATGCCTGTCCCAGAAACAAATTCAAACTCCTGATTTCATTGTGTGTGTTCTGTCAAGGTTATAATTAGTCTTAACCTTTAGATGAAGATCTGGGAAGAAGCTGAGGTAAGCGAGTTGTTTGGAGAGTGCAAGTGACCCAGTGCATGCTGTAGTTAAAAGGGTCAGAAGCGTATGTTCATGCCAAGTGGGCCCTGTGCTTTTGGGGCCACAGTCTTGTCAGCATCCTCCCCCCACCTCACCCCAAGCCCTCTTCATGACCTTACCCATCCAGTAACTGCAGAAATCTCACATCAAACACACCTCTCCCACTTGCTGAAATACTCCATGTTTCCCCTCCCCTGCTTCAGTTCACAGAACCCTTTTGGCACCCCCTGTAGAGACAATCTGATTTGATGTTGTAACTCTCCTCTATCCCCTCGCAGCCATCCCTGACATGCCCAACTGCAAAACATTCCACCCTAGAGGGACTTGGTGGTTTAAAGGAGTCTACCTGAGATCCTGCAAAGCTTACTTCACACAAAGCCCAGCAAACTCTAGAGAGCCAACCGTACTTAAGGCTGAGGAGAATATTTTTTGCACTGATGTGTGTGTGTGTGTGTATATATATATAATTAAATTAAAATGTTACCTTATTTGGCAAAAGAATCCAACTCAATTTACCAGTGAATAGCATTGGTGAAGATTAGAGCAGATCCAACCCCAACCACTGTAATGCCAGCTACAACACGGCACAAACGAGCTACAACTCCCACAATACTTGTGACTGAATCCTCTTTTGGAAATGTCATTTCCAGACAGGTTTGGTGTGTGGAAATGATGTCTCTTGTTATACAGCATCAGTACATCTCCCGCTGTACAAGAACTACATTAGCATTTCTCTCACAGTGGGAACCACACTGCGGTGGCACGGCTCACAATACTATTGTTATGGCGGGCTCGCCATTAAAAATCTAATTTCAAGGTTTATCCCTTGGCCATAAAAAAAAATGCTTGGAGTTAAAACTGGTCATGCAGGCATGTAATTTTAATTTTCAAAATGTAATTAAATGGATTAAAAGGACACAAATAAATCTGGGTTTGGCTTCCTTTCTCTGCTTGGTTCTTTTTGGCATTTTCAATACTACCCTTATCAAAGATCGATTGTCAGATAACATTAAGGGACAGATTTACATACATTCAATAGAACCTTACTCCATGAGTGTCTTGGTAAAGTCAATGGGACTTCTCATGGAGTAGGGTGCTACTAAATAGGAGGAAGACTATCAGAATCCAGCCCTGCGCGCTGACGAATTGAGAGAGACTCAGATAAACCTCAAGTTAATGCTCTGGCTCTGTCTGTACTTTAACCCTGCTGTTCCTAAAGACTGAAAGAAGGAGAGAGTGGAATCCTGTGTTCCACAGGGTCTTGGCAGAGTTGAGAGACAGGAGATTGGGGAGAACAACCCTGAGTTTGGTATTTGCTTGTGTTTGCCAGTCTGTGCCACAACATTCAATATTTTAATGAAGGGATGCTACAGTTGATCTCTGAATAATAAATAATAATAATAATAATTAAACTAAACCAAATGGAAAAAGACACAAGCCAACAACTCCTGAAGCACTTACCTTAATATGGATAATGAGAACATTCTGTTACATCAGATAGGATACAAAGTTTTTGGTTTTAAATATGGAATATAAATTCTCAGGCTTCAAGGTATAAAACCAACCATTAACAGGGCTTAGGTAGAAACTTCCCATATGGGTGGGATATTTTGTAGGTGTCCTCTGCAAGGCTTCTTGTACCTTCCCCTCTGAATCATCTGGTATTGGGCCCTGTCAGAGACAGGATACTGGGTTAGATGGACCACTCATGTGATCCAGTCTGGAGCATCCCATTTTGTTAATAATCATGGCACGGCTGGCATGGAAAAGCTTCAACAGACTGGCTATAGCGCTAAGGGAAGGAAAAAGTTTCCTCAACTGCAAAATACAGCAATGGAGGTTTTCTTCTCCTCTGAATGCAGTCTAAAACCTTGTTGCTTAAGTAGAGAATATTGAGTAATGTCATACAATATGTGTGATTGTGCCTTATACCTGTATATCATTTGGCCCTCCTTTGCCCACAATGGTACCCTCTGGGCCTTCTGTGGCACTGACTGGTAGAAAGACAGCAGCCTTCCCCAGGCTTTAACCCAAACTTAGGCTGACGTAGTCACATCTCTCTGTCTCCTAGGCATGGTGGGAGAGATCTATTTATTTGAAAGCATATAGGGACCAGAAAGGTCCCCAGATAAAACAGTCAAAACCCAATTCATCTACATTAAACAAAAGTAATATTTACCAACAGTTTTCAGAATAGAGTGAAAATAGAACTACAAAGGTATGCTAAACAACTGAAAGGGAGAGGATGGGCCATTGCTCTAAGAACGTACTTACACTGAATTTATGGGATAAAGATAGATTATCAGATTCATTGCACAGTACTGCAGCCTTTGCTTTGTGGCAGCCTAAAGATATGTTTCTCTCTCTCCTATCAAAGCTCTAAGTGTAACATGACCCTGGAAGGGATGTGTTGTCAGACTAAATCCCAACCCTCTTACAGTTCATCTGAAAGTGTTACAAATTATAAAGGACACTAGCATTTAATTAAGACTTGCTCTTCGAAGTCAGGTATGAGATCCAGAAGTACAGTTTGCTTCCAGTCATATATTGGCCTATGTTTAATTACATCTCTCTTAATAGATTTCTTAGATTTTCAATCTAACCTTTTTTTAATTTAAAGAGGAGTTCCACTCTCCACCTTGGCAAATAAAGTTTTCATTAATGAGACTTTGGTATTGGAGAATGATCTATTCAACACTTTTCAAAGAACTTCATTAGCATGCTAAACTAGGATGCCCTCTTTTTTAAGCTTGATTTGTTTTACATGTTTTCTTTATAAACCCAAACCCTATGTGCTATTTATTTATGGAATAACTGCTAGAGCTTTTAGCATGAACAGGACACATGATTCCTCTCTAATCTCTTTCTTTCTTAATCTCTGACTGTCTCTCTAGGTGCAGATACACCTCTACCCCGATATAACGCGACCTGATATAACACGAATTCGGATATAACGCAGTAAAGCAGTGCTCCGGGGGGGGGGGGGGGGGGGGGGCTGCGCATTCCGGTGGAGCAAAGCAAGATCGATATAACGCAATTTCACCTATAACGCGGTAAGATTTTTTGGCTCCTGAGGACAGCGTTATATCGGGGTAGAGGTGTACTTAAGTGCTTATGATGTCTTTGTGTTTTGTATGCCCAAGATAATTAGAACATAATTCTCTTTCCCTCTAACCAGCTTGTCTTTGCTAACATTATTTTTTAAAAGTTGCTTACATCATGATAACTTTTGTTCTGTCTATTCATTCTTCTGTTCTAATGCTAGCTCTACTAAACTGGCCAATCCAGATATCTCTATAAGAGAACCTACCATCCCTGTTCTACTTACCCATTTCACAATAATTTGGGGAAAAGCCTAGGTGCAAGTATATGTTTATATGTATATACATACACACACACAGTATGATAGCCATGTGATACATTTACATTTAATATACAGCTCTGTAATCTTGTACTTTTCACAGCTTTACCTGCATTTTGCCCATTAATCCTTCTCCTGAGGTCTCACTGCAAGAATCCAGAACCATGAGTAGGTTCAGTTTTTAAGTTAACCTACTGTTGCCGGCACAGGGGCCCGAGGATAGCAACAGTGAGGTTCGGTGCCCGGAGTGCTTCACGCCAATAAACATACCGGGGTGGAGAAACAATCAAAGTTTATTTGAGATCTCAAAGTGGTGCAAGGAGACAGGCAAGTCTCAAATCGAGCACACCAGCAAAAACAGTTTCTCTCTTCTTTATACATTTTACAACTAAGCCCCCTCCTCTCTCCCCCTCTCTACCCCCCCCACTCCCCCTCCCCTTTCTACCAAAGACATGTTTATACATTTAAGCAACTAAATCATTCTAGGGCTATAAATCTAGCTTGTTAGTAACTTCTCTCTAAACAGTTATTTGGTCCTGTTTACCCTTAGTTTATTACCCCTTCCTCAGCTAGAAACATGCAAACCTCATCATTATTGTTTGGTACCTGAAATGAGCAAGGTCGTAATTGCTAACTAGCTATTTACACATTCCAATACCTGTCCTTGGCTGTTAAGGTCGATCAGAGTTAAACATGGAAGGACAGAGTTTAAACATGGAAGAACTCTCAGGCAGGCCTAGTAACCCCAACANCATGGAAGGACAGAGTTTAAACATGGAAGAACTCTCAGGCAGGCCTAGTAACCCCAACACTACCACATAAAGTTTCCTTCTCCTCCATATGTGGAATTCCTCCACACGATGCCCAAGACACAGGCTGGGCAAGATTCACTCCTGTACCATTGACAGGTTTTCTGTACATAAAAACAGCATGACTTTAGAGTCTGATATTTTGCAATCCTGCATGTCTAGAAAAGAGGGTTTATGCCATGTTCCTGCCTCTGGCATCTCTTCTCATCCACAGGCACACACACAGCCAAGTGACAAGAAGAGAAGCGATGATTACTCCACACTGCTGTTCCGCCTGGTCAGTGCTGCTTTTCCCTGCTTTAGGCTCTACACACTCAGAGCTGGGGGGCCAGGAAAGCAAGGAGCTGGTGCCTTGAGAACACAGGGAGAGGAGGCTCTGATTCAACAGCAGCATCCCCTTGCAGAGAGTGAGACTGTCATGCAGAGGGCATCAGCAGAAGCTAAGCTGCCACAATGCTGTTGCGGATTGCTCAATGTGTGCCCTGTGATGCCAGGCCCTGAGCACTAAGTAGGCCGTGGGGCTGAGATTTACCTCCCCATTCAACAAGTGCAGAAATCTGAGAGGAAGGATGGTCTAGTGCTTAGAGTGCTAGCTATAAGCACTATATAATATTATTCACATAACATGCATTTACACTCCTCTAGGGCAAAATCTCTCTCCATCTCTAAAGACCAAAGCTCAAATAGTCTGGCTTGGCAGATTAGTGTTTACATCTGAAAAGTGTTAGAATACAGGAATTTACAAAAATGACAGGGCTTTTTTAAACTTCATTCTGGCAGATGAATTGCTTTATCATACACCACAGTTTCATTTCATGTTCACTGCCTGTGACAGGGTCCTATTGGGTTCCAGGGAGGTGGGCGGGCGCAAGTCCACCCATGGCTAAAGGACCCTCCCCCAGCCTGTGCGGAGGATCCACTGAGCCCACGAACTCAAATAATTATGAGGGACAACAGAAAATATAACAAGGACGGGTGTGAAGGTCAAAGAGCCAAAAAAGGGAACCTGAAGGTGACACCAAGCAGAGAACCCAGGATAGTGCCCACTGCTCCTCAAAAGTGTCAAGGGAGCCAGTGGACACTGCCCAGGTAGATAGATGTCACCAATAGATAGATACTTTGGTCACAGGGGATGACGGACCCTTACAGCTTAAGCGTTTGACAAGTCTCTTGGGGCCACATTCTGCTCTGTTACACCAGTGCAACCCCAGAATTTGACCCTTTAGAAATAGTAAGAAGTCAATTAATTGTGTGTGGCAGGGAAGGGGATAAACAAAATATACATATGTGAACCCAGTGACAAGAAGTGCCTTAAACAATAATAAAGTGCTCCACAATCCAAATTCAGTACAAGTTAACAAACAGCCTAAGTGATTAAATGTAAAACCAGATTTTAAAAATTCTGTCAGGTGTAATATCTATGATGTTATTAGGAGGAAAAAAAGTTTGCCATTTGTTACATTGCATGAAACAACTTACAAGTACACACAGAACAGATTGGACATTGGTCACTAGCCTTTTCATTCTTTACTGAAACAAGACAAACAGTAACATCTCCTTTCTCAGAGGTTTCAGTGTAGGTTGCCCAGACTCAATTCTGCTGACAGCACCATGCTTGCAGTGCATATTTTAATAGCAGGAGACACTGAAGCTTCCCACCAGCAAAGGAGGTTAGGGTTTCTCCTTTAAACTAGTTAATGTTCTCCAAGAAAACTTCCGCAGCTGCTCACTTTGTCTTTTTAGCCTTAGGAGAGATTCAGCCACAGCGACACTGACCTCCTTTGAGCTCTACTGATGAAAAGAGCTTTTTAAGAGCCAGCTATTTATTATTATTAAGGAGCAGTTTTAAATCATTAAACTGATTTGTGTTTTTTAAGTTTAGTTCATTGAGAAAAGTGAATTTTGGGCCAGAACGTATTTCATGAGACTGTTAACGTACTGCAAGCTAAATTTTAATTTGCAGTAAACCTGTGATATGTAGCTGTTAAATATGCAGATGTGATCACAACACAGATACACATTTCAAACAAATCTATTTTTCCTGACGTGGCGCTCCAAAAATATTCCCATTATGACATTTTACTTCTTACCCAAAGTTACTTCTGGGGATCAGCTATGAGCTGGTAATTGGTGGCATACTGTCCCAAGACTGCTCTGGTAGCCACACCATTTTCTGCAGAAACAAGATTTACTTTTTATAAAAGTTTCTACTCTCTTACATGCATAAGACAACCTTTCAAACATTAACCAATGCAGGGCCTGATCTAAACTAGTGAAGTCAGTAAGACCTAAAATGTTAGGTCACAAAGGGCTTGTCTACACAGTAGGACAGTGTGATTTCTAATACTAATGTGCTTGTGCATTAAGTGGTGCCCATTGACCCTGCTGGCATTTACTAAAGGTTGCCTAGTGCGTTTTAACGTAATGTGGTTTGCACTATGTTAAAGCGCACCAGGCAACCTTTAGTGCACACCAGCAGAGTCCACACGGACCAATTAATGCAAAGCAAGTTAAGGCACTTTAGAAATCACACCCCTGTTGAGCACATGTAGACAAGCTCTAAGTCCGCAGAGTCAGAAATAACTTTGGTGGTGAGCTGAACCTGCTGCTTACTGTGCAAAACATGCATGTTTTACCAGTACCTTGTCTTCTCCTCCTCCTATTCCCATTTGTTTGTTTCATCCACCTATTACATCTTGTCAGTCAAGACTATAAACTCCTTGGGTCAGGGACTGTCTTTTTATTACATATCAGGGCAGCACCTAACAAAATGAGACCCTGACCCCTCATTGGGCTCCCTAGACAAAAGAAAGGATGGTATAAACATTAGGCTGCAAATTAACAAGGCATCCCAGGAACCAAGAGGTCTGCTAACCAGCTGAGTTTGAGAAAGAACTAGCTGCTTCTGGAGAGAGTAACTGTTTTACCATCTGCACTGCCAGGTACATTTCAGGGCACCGAATAACTAATAGGAATTTTTTCCTGAGGTGATAGCCAAATCATTTAATTTAGATTTCAAACATATAAGGCTGTGCATATGCCGATGTTTTAATCCAAGCCTGTCTCTATCAGGAATTGTCCGTCCCATCTGTTTTGATGAAGGTATAGCTTAAAAACACCATTATATTTGACGTAGGATGACTGATATGAGAGAGTATGCATATCATTACATGTGAAAGAGGGTTGATTTTAACAGCACTGACTTTGGAGTTAAATATATATATTTTTAAGCATGCAGAAGATTTGCAACAGAAAAAACAAACTGTATTCTATTGGCAATCTTCTGAAATATGTTTGTAAGAGCTGCTCCCAGCAGCAGAGAATCTGTGGGCTGGTAGAGACGGAGTGTGTACAATGCATTCGGTGTCTGGGAGAAGTGCCAGGTGTCCTGCTATTACCCTCCGTCAGCTGATCCATGCATCAGCAGCACTGACATCAGTTCACCTCCCCTCCAGCTGAAAATAACAGAACATCTCAGCTAAGCCCAGTAGCAGCTGGGGCCCACTCAATCTGGAAAGTCATGGAACAAAGCTGACTGGATTTAAATCCCACTAGGGAAGAATTGGGTTCTTTTTAAGTGGAGAAATAAAGAAAACTTTGTGCATTAAACTGATTTTTTGTAAAAGAAAAAAGAGAAAAATTGTGAAAGCTAGGAGCATTAAAAGACAGGATATAGGAGATATAGCATAGGTAAGTGTGCAGCATCTAGCCAAACTGAACAAAATTAATGACTGGGGATTAAAATCAAGTCACTAGAATCAGTTTTTTCAGCCTTATGCTGCCTAGAGCTGGTGGAATATTATTAATCACACATCTTGTTGGGAGGATTAACTTGTCATTATATGATCTGATGGACAGTGTCTACTATACAAGAATCCTAGAAGAAAAAGTGTATTAACTGCTAGGTTAAAGCAACGTTAGTATAACTTTCAATTGTAAATTGCTCAGCATAAGGATTATATTTTCCTGTGAATTTATACAAATCTGGGGCCTCTGGGTGCTACTGCAATATAAATCTGAATCTTTCTCATGCTATTGAACGTCACGACATAGGGTCTGAACAAGGCTCCACTGTCCCTGTCTATCCTGGGCTGCTCTTTGCATGCTCTCTATTGATATGTCTACACAGCAAAAAAAAAAAAAAAAAAAAAAAACCACCTTGCTGCGTGGGAGGGTCCCAGAGCCTGGGCTCCAGCCTGAGTCTTGAAGTCTACACAGTAATGAAACAGCCCCGCAGCCCAAGTCGACTGGCATTGGCCAGCCATGGTTTTTCTTTGCTGTGTATACATACCCTATGCTGTGGTGTTAAGTTCCACAAGTTTTCCCTCACTGAGTATTGTTCAACAGAGGGATTCTTTCAGCAGACATGCTGGCTTCATTCTTATTACATGTCCCAGATATTTCTATCTTCCTTTCCTGGTAATTTTGGAGATAAGAAGTGGTTGAACTCTGATGAATCTCAGCATTTGTGATTCATTCCACTTAATACTTTTTTGCTTTCAAATGCATTTTGAAATCTGTCTATGCCTTTGGTGGCTTTCCAGCTTTCATGTCCATATGTTAAGGTGGGAATAAGAGGTGAGTTGAAGATTTAGTTTCCTCTTTAAATTGTAGATTTCTGATGACTACTAAATCTTGTTTATGCTGCTGAATGCAGTTTCCACCTTGCCAAAAATTGTGACATGATTTTCTTCTGAATATCCCCATTTGTTTGCAAATACTTCCAAGGTAAATGAGTTGACTCACCTCTTGTACTCCTTTGCCTTCTAATTTAATGCATGAGTTGGAAGTTGCTGGGGTTCTCATTAGATAAGTTTTTTCATACCTAATTTAATCCTGTCTTTTTACAATGCAGAACAGTCTTTCATTCTTTGCTTGCATGTTGGTTGAGCTGTCACTTAGAAGAGCTACGTCATCAGCAAAATCTAAATCTTCTAGTGTAGAAGAACACTATTCAGCCAGGAATGCTTGTATTCTAGCTATCCACACTTTTTCTCATAAGAAAGTCAGTGACCATGCCAAAGAGGAGAGATGAGAGAATGCATTATTGTTTGACACCAGTGTCTATGTTCAACCATTTGCTCAAGTCTGTTTACTTTAACTGTGCAAGCTGCACCTTCATATAAAGCCTTTGGTAATTACTTTTATTGGCATTCCATAACATTTCAAGATGTTCCAGAGTGAATCATGATGAAGGCTGTCAAATGCTTTTTTTAAACTAATGAAGCTTATGATGATTGGGTTTTGCCACTCAATGCTCTCTTCAATGATTATTCTTAGGGTGAAAATCTGGTTGACACACATGTGAAAAACCCAGGGTACAATCCAGACTAATGAGTAGCTGTGTCCCCATTTCTTCTAATTGAGGTGCCCTTTACACTGCTTTGTTGCTGTAGCCTCCAATCCTGGACTGCTCCCAAAACAGCCTCCAGCATGCAAGTCACTCCCAGCTACGTCTGTGTGTGAGTTGCAGCCAACCATACGTTGGCTCTTACCAACCTTGTTTATACTGCAGGGTGACCCCAACACACTCCCTGTCTTATATTTTCCCCCAGACATGTATGTCCTGTACTGCCCAGCCCTCTCCTGTGCCATATAAGCTATATAAAGTCCATCATTTAATTAATAAAAATGATATGCATTTGTCCTGTTATCCCAAATGGAGTTTCCCATACACTTCAATTCAAACACACTGGATTAGATAAAACAATAAAACAAGTTTATTAGCTACAGAGAGATAGCTTTTAAGTGAGTACACATAATGAGGCGTAAAGGTCAGAATTGGTTACAAGTAAAATAAAGATAAAATGCAACTAGTGCCTAACAAACTATGTTAAATTCAAAGCAAGGTTTTCGCACCACGTGCTTTAACAGATTACTGGCCGAACTCTTAGGTCAGGACCCCTCTCCCAATCCAACACTGCTTCCTTTGTCCTTCAGATGCCGTGAATGTGGTAGGCAGAGAGGGGTGCTCTTGGGTGTCTTCCCTTTATTTTTATAGTCCACTCCCCTCTTTGAGAAACATCTCCAGCTAGGAGCATGGCGATAGGCAGTCTGTGTGGATGGGAACAGCATGCTGTTCTTTGCTAAGATATCGATTTTTCACCCATGCCACCTTTCCTGCCAAAGAATAGCCATTTAGCAGGTAAAGGTCAATTGACCTTGTTTACATCTGGCTGAGGCATCAGCTTGCTCTTTGTCTCTGAGGAACTGGTTTGGCCATTCCCCAGACTTGGAACATGAGGAAATAACAGCACACAGTCGAATCTTATAACATACAATGTTGCCACACGTATTTTACCAGGACAATGATGACAAGTAAATTATGAGTTTTCAAATGAAACCTCATAAGGCATACTTTGTACAAAGATTATTACAATAGTGTGCAAGGGGTGAATACTGGGATACAGTCTGTCACAACACGATCTTCCAGGTTGAAATCCAGCCTACTCTTCCTTTAGCTTTGCCTCAACTGTTTCCTTTACTCTGCTTAAAATGATACTACCGAAGACTTTGCCAGCCACTGTAAGGACTGTAAAGTCTTGCTAATAATTGTAGGTGCTTCAATCACCTTTCTTTGGTCTTTTGACTGTAACCCTTCTGCCAGGTGGAGCCGGCAGCAACAAGGGCTGGATTCAATATCTAGGGGTTCTTTTCAATTGATACAACACAGAACCGGCTCGAGCCCCAACCCAGTAACCTGGGAAAATTACACACCATCCAACCACAGAGTCTGAGTGTAGAAAAGAAACATTTAATGAAAGGCGGGAAGTCACCTGAGATGAATTAGGGAAAATGCCACAAGCAGGATTCATAATCATATAACTGTGAGCAGGACACCCACCCCAGAGCGCGTGGGGCAGTGTCTTCCGCCTCATGTTCTTGAGTTCTACAACCAACAGTTCCTTTTCTACACCCCTCTCTGCTCCCTCACCATACCCCACTCACAGTGGCTGTCCTTGGTCATTGAGGACCCAGGCTTCCAAGGTGAATCTGTGTGAGTTCACCTCCCACCCGGGGAAGAAAACACCTTGCTTGCTCCACCATCTGAGCACTTACTCTGGCTGGCCACCCACCCAGCCTCTGCTCCTCGCCGCCTGGCCGCCCCGCCAGCCGCTGCTGCTCGTCGCCTTGCCAGCAACTCATTCTGCTAACTGTCTCAGTAGCCACTTGTCCACCAACTGACTGTCAATCACCTTCTGCTGCCACCTGCCTCTCTGCTGTGACCTCTGCACATCAGTCTCTTAGTAATTTTCAGCTCTTTGCAGGCTGGGCAGAAACACTGCCCCATCTCGAGTGATTTCAGCTCTCAGTGATTTTTAGCTCTTAGCAGGCAGGGCAGAAACACAGTCCTACCACAACTGATTTCAGCTCTGATTGAGCATTTAAAATAACAAAGAGGCTCCTAATGAAGCCTATTTAGCTCTTTCTGAACAGTGAGGAGAACAGGTTAAGCCAGCCTGGGTACCCTGAGGGAGACTCCACACCTCCTGGCTGGGATAACTGTCCCCATCCCTCTTACTTTCACAGGGCTCTGGCATTCGAGGTCCTGGCTTAATGAGGTCCTTTCAGCTGAGGGTGACCCCCTCATTGGGACCAGTTAAGCACAGTTCTGCTCCCCTTCAGTCAACAATAATGACAACACATTGATAACAGCATTTCACTACCCCTGCATTCAAAATTTAAAATTTTTATTACGATGATGTTTGGAAAAAAAAAAGTGAAAAGTATAGAATTTAAGCATAGAAGTTTCTGATTATCAGGGCATAACATATAGACTATCAAGGGGTGCGAAGTTTGGTTTAAGATTGGATGGCATAAGGAATACATAATCTGCAATATCCCTGATTGGGGTAAAAGGTTAATGGGTCAAAGTACAGACATTGAGATATGAAGGTATGTTGTTCATATAGTGGCTATGTTCAGGTGTGGAGTATAATGAGTGGATATCATGAGGAGGATTTGTAAGTGATTTGTAACACTACACCAACAAAGTTGATTACTTTGAGCAACACCACTCTATCTGCTGGATATCTAAGTAGAGTAGGTGTGTTCATGTAAATACAGTTTGCTCCTGAAGTGAATACCCACTTCGTCACCCATGAAAGCTTATGCTCCAATACATCTGTTAGTCTATAAGGTGCCACAGGACTGTCTGTTGCTTTTTATAGATCCAGACTAACACGACTACCCCTCTGATACTTGAGAAAAGTGGTAGATTCTGATCTGCCTGAAGCTTGTTAACTTGCTGGAAGTTCTCTACCTAGGCTTTGAGTTTTCATATCTCTCAGCTACAGGTCCAATCCTCCTCCAATTGAAATCAGTGAGATTGTGGCCATTGACTTCAGCTGGAGCAAGTTAGGCCTCTGTGTCAAGTAGCAACTCAGTAGCCTGTCATTTCAGTTGATGAACAAACATGCCCATTTTGCTTTCAGTTTTCCAAAATGAACTTGATATAGGCATGCAAAAAAATTAATAAATAGAGAAACAAAGATGGCTGATGGGGAAGGGCAGGAGGAGTTCATTTTAATATTGCGGTATTGTTCTGTGATGGGAAAGTAGCTGCTCAGAGCCCGATATTAAAAAGTGCCTTCCACTTTTGCGCCTGTAATTCAAGTGTTTATTATTGCAGGTGTCAGTCTACTGAAACCACCTATTGATCCACTCTCGTGAAGCAACACTGCAAGCTGTGCCCCATCCTTCCAATTGGTCAGAACCCTGAACGAGAAGGACTAACCTGGAGGAATGAGAGGGTGAATCAGTCTCCCAACCCTTGTGATCCTTGGCTTTTCTTCTGAGACTTTCAACAAGAATGACAGTAAATTCATAGGGTGCTGAGAGTTTCAGTGATACTTCATATCTTATATTGTTCCTTGTTCTACCATAACAGTACTTACCTTATTATTATCATCAACACATTCATGAAATAAAAACCACTGTCACCCCATTTTAATTGGTAAAAAGATGCCAGTAAGTAATCTGCCCTTGCACATATCTGAACGCAACATGTTTGCTATGATAGCAAAACAAGGACATTATTGTACACACTGAATGCCCATGATCAAACAAAATCAACATGATTAATATTTTTACATTGAACAACTAAAGTAATAACGATACAGAACATCTTGAAAAAAGTTCTCCAAATCTGTAGTAAGTCTTATTTTAAATTTGTCTTGGTCTAATATTATAACCAATCTGGGTATTAGCTATTTCCTTTCAGGCTATAAAGACACACACACTTTATCTTTGTATGTAATTAGTGTGATGCTTTAATCCAGAAACCCACTTCTTAATATTGCTAATAGTAAGGCTAGGTCTATACTACCCGCCTGAATTGGCGGGTAAAAATCGACCTCTCGGGGATCGATTTATCGCGTCCCGTTGGGACGCGACAATCGATCCCCTAATGGACGCTCTTACTCCACCAGCGGAGATGGGAGTAAGCGCCGTCGACAGGAAGCCGCGGAGGTCGATTTTGCCGCGGTCCTCACAGCGGGGTAAGTCGGCTGCGATATGTCGAATTCAGCTACGCTATTCACGTAGCTGAATTTGCGTATCTTAAATCGACTCCCCCCTATAGTGTAGATGTAGCCTAAGTAACAGAACTGTACAAAAAAGCAAAGATTTTTGTTACTTTTCAGATTTTAAACTCCTGTAATAAAAAAGAAAAACACTTTACATTTATATGATGTCTTTCATCAGAAGATGTCAAAGTATTTTAAAAAGCATAATGCATCTGTCAAGGCTGGATCCCCACTTTGAACTTTAGGGTACAAATGTAGGGGCCTGCATGAAAACTTCTAAGCTTAACTACCAGCTTAGCTCTGGTTCCGCTGCCACCATTTCCCAATTAGATTCCCTTCCTGGGAAGCCCTGAGAAACCTTTCACCAATTCCCTGGTGAATACAGATCCAAACCCCTTGGATCTTAAAACAAGGAGAAATTAACCATCCCCCCTCCTTCCTCCCACCAACTCCTGGTGAACACAGATCCAATCCCCTTGGATCTAAAACAAGGAGAAATTAACCATCCCCCCTCCTTCCTTTCACCAACTCCTGGTGAATACAGATCCAAACCTCTTGGATCTTAAAACAAGGAAAAATCAATCAGGTTCTTAAAAAGAAGGCTTTTAATTAAAGAAAAAAGTAAAAATCATCTCTGTAAAATCAGTATGGAAATTAACCTTACAGGGTAATCAAACTTAAAGAGCTCAGAGGACTCCCCTCTAGTCTTAGTTTCAAAGTACAGCAAACAAAGATAAACACTCTAGTAAAAGGTACATTTACAAGTTGAGAAAAACAAAGGAAAACTAACACGCCTTGCCTGGCTATTTACTTACAAGTTTGAAATAGGAGAGACTTGTTTAGAAAGATGTGGAGAACCTGGATTGATGTCTGGTCCCTCTCAGTCCCGAGAACGAACACACTCCCAAACAAAGAACACAAACAAAAGCCTTCCCCCCCGCCCCCCAAGATTTGAAAATATCTTGTCCCCTTATTGGTCCTTTAGGTCAGATGCCAGCCAGGTCACCTGAGCTTCTTAACCCTTTACAGGGAAAAGGATTTTGGAGTCTCTGGCCAGGAGGGATTTTATAGTACTGTACACAGGACAGCTGTTACCCTTCCCTTTATAGTTATGACAGCATCCCATCCTGATCCCATTTAAGTCAGTGGCTAAGAGGGGAGGGATAGCTCAGTGGTTTGAGCATTGGCCTGCTAAACCCAGCATTGTGAGTTTAATCCTTGAGGTGGCCACTTAGGGATCTGGGGCAAAATCAGTCCTGCTAGTGAAGTCAGGGGGCTGGACGCGATGATCTTTTGGGGTCCCTTCCAGTTCTATGAGATAGGTATATCTCCATATATTTAACTCCTACTGATTTCAAGAGAAGCACAGCTGGGCAAAAATAAATTAAGCCTCACAAAAATACTTGAAGACAACATTATTATACACAGATGGGGACATTGAGGCACAGCTTATGTGACTTTGGGCAAGTCAAATAGGAAATCAGTGGCTGAACTGGAAACAGTACCCGAGAGCCTTGATGCCAAGTACAATGCTTTAACTAGCAGACTATATTTTCTTCTCTGTGTTTAAAGCACAGCTGTGTTATGTAACCATGAAACACCACAACTACCTCTGTCTTCACAAGATGCATACACATTCTGTCATTCTTTCTCTCACTGTGATATAAGGGAAACACTCTAACTTCTATGTACTTTACATATCATTGTAAGAATAATTTGCTTCCAAGCTCAGCTATATACGGAAGCTGTAATGCCTGTGTCTATATTTGTATGTTCTTGCACTGCCACTTCCTCCTACTAAAACCCTTCAGGATTATAGTTACGGGTTTTCCTAGCTTGACCTTGAACAGCAGCATAGCTTGGTACCTGCAAATATGATTAGCTTTTTTACCCAATTCTATTTAACCAAATGATCAATTGTCTTTTACACTAGAACCTCAGAGTTACAAACACTGGAGTTACGAACTGACCAGTCAACCACACACCACATCTGAAGGCAGCAACAGAGACCAAAAACAACAACAACAACAACAACAACAAAAAGGAGGAAATACAGTACTGTGTTATACGTAAATTAGTAAAAATAAATAAATAAAGGGAAAGCAGGATTTTTCTTCTGCATAGTAAAGTTTCAAAGCTGTATTAAGTCAATGCTCAGTTGTAAACTTTTGAAAGAACAACCATAATGTTTTTTTCAGAATTACAAACATTTTAGAGTTATGAACAACTTCCATTCCCGAGGTGTTCATAACTGTGAGGTTCTATTGTAGTTAGTAGTCTAACTATCTTAATCAAATTTCACACTAGAATTCTCATTGGCTGGAAAGACATGGTGTCATGAATATAGCAAACAAAACTCCGTCAAACCAACTTGTCCTTCTTAAATCCATGCTCTGAGTTGATTATCCAAGCCTGACCTTACTAAAAACATTAATAATTTTATCAGTTAAGAGTGCCATCACCAAGTAAAAATGACAATTTACCTGCCTATTGATTGGGCAGTTCCCCACATGTCATTAGAAGGCAACACATGTAAAATTATAACTTAATAGCAACACATTATCTAAATAACTTGGTTTTAAATCAATAAAATAAGAGTTTATATCAGATTTATGGTTTTAAGTGTTTGCTGACTAATTGCAACTTGCAGGCACCAGATTACGCATGGAATTTAAATACCTGCTTTAAATTTTGGATTCACTGCAGGCCAAACAGGTTTATTTTAAGCTTTAACTTAAGCGAAAAGCTTGGGAATGACTCCTCAGAATGTGAACATATCTTAGACTTGAACATAAGTTAACTTGGTTTCAGTAAAAATGTGCAAATGACCATAGTGCCTGTGAGAGCTGAGCCTCCAGAGTCAGACACAAGCTTCCCTCACGTGATTTCAAAGACATAATGTTTTCCGTTTCAACAAGACGTTAGATCAAGTCAGCTGATTCATCTAATTGTTAGCTTAAGTATGCTTGCCCCAAATAAACATTTTAATTTTTAACTTAGCTACAGTTTATTTCTGTCTGTTTGTATTGTTTAGACATGAATAATTGTTGTTATAAGAATCTATTATTTCTGCAGCAGACTACAAAAAGATTAGACTGTCCGGAATATGGAATTCTCTGTGTACTTTTTGTCACTGGAGGCTTTTATGTTATTCAATGAACTGTAATCTTTAAATAAACTTGACTTTGATATCATCATGCCATATAAGATTTTGATCAAAGCAGCAGTGAGCAAGGCTCCCATTACTGTTCAAGGTAACGAATTATAAACCATGTGAAATTATAAATTTCCTTTTTTTCTTTTTGCTGTTCTATGAAAACCTGTTCCTGCTGCTGCCCTCCTGCTCCCTAAAAAACCTGCCACAAGGGTCTTGTGCTACACCTAGGTCCACCCCTTATATACATCCAAAATGTCACTCTCCCTTTTCTCCAGTCCTGTTGCATGTTACAGTATATAGCAGCTGGCTAGCAATGCTACCTGCCTACAAAAATGCATTTTCTACAATTCACCAGCAGCCAACTGGGCAAGTGCTTTCTCAAGCCTGCTTTTGTGGCTGATGGATAGGGTGACCAGATGTCCTAATTTTATAGGGACAGTCCCGACATTTGGGGCTTTTTCTTATATAGGCACCTATTACCCCCCACTCCCAGGCCCGATTTTTCACATTTGCTACCTGGTCACCCTGATAGGAAATGTAGTAAACTTTCACACAGCTGCTATTCACTGGACATTGTGGCACTGGATGTTATAAAATTGGAATTGGTGTGATGAAATACCACCACACTGGGAGTGTGTTTCAGATTCAAGGATACAGGGAAGGGTTTACAAAGCGTGAGCCACCAGGGAGTTTGGGGAGCCTCCAGACGCCAAGCAGGATCTGAGCAAACCTCTCAAGGCATTTTGATGGGATATTTTTGTTATTTTGGGCAAGAAGGGGAGAAGCTTTCAAGAATTATGAGGTCGGTCTCTCAAAGATCTTTGGCTGTAGAGGAAGACAGAATTTTTTAGTGTTGAAAGTCGGCAGGCCTGATTTATCTTCATGTTTGGGGCCCAGTCCTGTCTGAATAAGAAGTTGGTCTGATTACTGTTCTCCCCAAACTATTGAGTTCATTTGCAATGCAGAGCCCAATAAGGAGCACTGCTCAGCATATATTACCAGCTTTGCATATATTAACTATGGTATTGGGACATTATTCCACTACACACTTTTTACATTCCAAAAAACCAAAGAAACTCTTAAAACATATTCAGACAAGTTGATTGCTAATCTTTAGCAGAAGCAGAAGTTAGCACATGCAGCTATAAATAACTTTCAATGTCATTCCCTAATGAAATTTCAGATTTGCAAGACTTGCACCATCCGAGTTTTGGGCCCCGTGAGCACCAAACATGACTTGCAGTACATCCCCTGAGGCATTTTGTTCTTGCTAGGACTGGACAAAGGGGGGGAATGTGCAAAAAAATTTATGTCTGGAGATTTTTTATATCTTTTTAAATATGTTGGACAGTTTTTCTTTACAATGGCCACATCATCACTATCCAGCAGAGCTGCAAACTCCACCCGGTGCAAGAAGTTAGTCAAAGATTAAGATGTTGATTCACCCTGTCCCTCCTTGCCACAGCTACCATTTTTGCAGGAATTTGAGTTTACTTCAGGTAGGTTTGCTAAACAAAACCATTTCAGATGCAAACTCTGTTAGCCTTGGGCACAGCAGGGGAATCTGTACCCTCCTTTAGATTTGTGCATGAGAAGAGTGAATAGTGAGTCCCTTATAGCCGGGATTTGGGATAAAAGACAAGCCTGAGCCAAACCCACTTGAAGAAGTTCAGCTAAAACAAAATTACTAGCTTGGCTCCGTTGCTGCCACTGCAGGTCACCTTCTAATCTTTTGATCACTTGGCTCAACAATGCAGCGTTTTCTCTCTCTCCAATTGAATATTAATCTGGTTTAGCTGTAATTAACAATAACAAAGTAATTACTTAAATGAAAAACAATAAAGATAACCCTCAAAAAGCCCTCCATTTGGGCTGCTAATTAGGGCAGCTAGCTTGCACAACTCTCATTAACAGGGGCTATAACTGGTACTTATACAAGAATTTAAGAAAACATTAACAGATTACATACTATTTTACAGTTTTGTATTCCATTAACTCCCAGCCCTCCCTACACATACAGCCTGAAGGTCACTTGGAACAACCAGGTTTGCTTTTCTTTTTCTTTTTTTTTAAAATCAATATTATTCTGAGGTGCTTGCTTCTCATTGGTTCTCCCATGGGCATGACTAGGAGGGGCTGGACTTTGTTCCCTCATTGCACACTGTGTCTTGTGGGAAAGAACGCAGCTCTGCTTTTCAGTTCAAAGTTATATGCTATCTTTTATGGTTGTTATGATACACCCAAACCTGGTTAGTGTGTGACTATGAATAAATGTATAGTCCATTTCTAAACTACAAGAGACTTCATTCTTTCTCCCTTTGGCATTGTGAGCATACATTTGTATGTCAAAGACTCCCCTAGAGATGGCAAGATTTATCTGGTTCCCATGCTGGTTCTAAACAAGTACGTGCTAATCACTGGAGTTTATCATATGCTGTATCAGAAAACTGTTTAAATGCCCCAAGCCCTCCTCGCCCTTCAGCTACACTATGCCTAAAGTGAACCATTATCAAATAATAGTGAGCAATGTACAGTCATTCTAGAACTAGAACACAACCCAGAAAATAACCTACATTATCCTTAGTAATGTCCCATGAAATTAATTGCCTGGAGTACTGCAGTACTGCGAGAGCCATTAGGATTTAGTTTAAAATCAGTTCAATCAATACGTGCATCATTTCATTCTGAAGAGTACAGCTTCATGCCAAAGCTTGAAATCTTTGCTGGAATTACCAGCTCCTCCCCCTCCCTGTGTCCTATAAAAGTCATTCGTCATTGTAAATCACCAAACAGGCCTGGAAGATTAAAGATTAGTCCAGACAGTTTCTTTGTTTTACATGTGTATCTCAGGGCACTCTTTTTTTGCATCCTGTAAGTCTGAAGGTACATACTTTGCCATGTAAAATGGGGTGCAGCTATTTTGATCTTTTAAATACTGGAGAATTATGGCTGTGCAGAGAATTTATTGCTTCCATTGCATGCCCAGAACTCTCAACACACAAAATAAACAACGTTTCACTGCCTGCATTTTCAAATCAAAACAACTCTGTTGGCTTTAAAAAAGAAAAACTCAATGTATAGTTTGTCAGAAAAGAATGACTAATGCAAGTAATTTACATATTTAACCCTTCTGAAGTGGGATGTGATATTTTTCACACATAATGAAATTTTCTAGCACCTGGCATCCAGGGATCTCCAAGTACTTTACAAGCATTAATTAAGCCTAATTATGAGATAGGGAAGAATTTTCTTTATTTTAGAGATGGGGAAACTGAGACACTGAACTTTTTTTTTTAAGTGACATATCCTACATCTCACTAAATATGTGGCATATCCTAAATATGTGGCAAAGTCAAGGACAGAATCCAGTTCTCCCTACTCCTAGTCCTGTGCTCCAACCACAATGAAAGGCATTTTAAGTATTCAGCATATAGATTGAGGAACTGAGAATGAATATATTTGCCTTGAGTATCTTCCGTCTCACCTCCAACTTGTACTCTGCCCCCTTTTCAACTGCTAGTACCTCCCTCTCCCTCCAATAAACAGGGTAGGACTTTTCACATCCATTAAACCTCCTACCTCTCTCCTCTCCTCCCCTCCCCCACAGATATCCTGTTCCATCAAGTGGGATTGAAACCTCTTACTCTCCCCACCAATCGCTCGCAGACACTAGCAGCTGCTCTGGGCTTTGTATCAATTGTTTCATAAAGCTGCTCTGGGCTTTGGTTCTGTTCTCATCCTGCTCTGGGCTTTGGTCTGCTCTCCACTCTCAGGGTCAGAGCCTCCCTCTTGTGGGTCCTCAGATTGAAGGAGTAGGTTAGAAAACAGCCACAGGTAGAGAGGTCTCATGCTGGATTGGGAAGGAGAGAGAGAGATTTCTCTAAAACGGGCTAGAATTCACTCTAGGTAAAAATCTGGATCCAGTCTCTGTAACTAAAAGCTTTCCCTGCTCCAGCACAGCACTCCTTAGTGGTCCCATGTAACCCCAACAATTATCAAGTGACACCCAGAATTAGGTAGGTACCAATGGCTAATTCTGGGTGTGTCTGGATAATTGTTGTGCCATAGGATTATTGAGATGACATGTCTGTCTCAGCACTTCTTCACAGACAGTCAGTAACTGGAAATAGATATGCCTGTTGCAATGCATTGAAGCGACAAAGGGATTTTCATTCCAATTCACTATAAAGGAAATTATACTATATCCAAGCATATGGTTTTATCTATCTCATTAAAACTGCATTTAACAAATATATTGGACCTGATTTTTAGTGACCTCAGCCATACCACCACTTTACAGCCAACCCTATGTACTTCTGTGCACACATCAGAGCATGCTGGTAAATGAATCTAACACTAAGGCCTTGGCTACACTGGCGCTGTACAGCGCTGCAACTTGCTGCGCTCAGGGGTGTGAAAACGTCCCCCCCCCCCCCCGAGCGCAGCGCTGTAAAGCTACTCCCCTCGGAGAGACAGCTCTCACGGCGTGACTACACTCGCGCTTCACAGCGCTGCCAAGTGTAGCCAAGGCCTAACATGCAGCTGAAACTCCTTTTGCACATGCAAATTCAAATCATCACCATGTGCAAATTTTAGAATCACTCTCTGAGACCCACAGGTGCAAGTGCACTAGAAGTGGGTGCAGAGGGGAAAGCTCAGTCCCAGATCCAAAGTTCACAGTTCAGACACATCTCTAGTAGTAAGGCCAGATCCTATGTGCAAACAAAATCAAATGTAAGTGTACACACCCTATTTTGGCTACAGTGTACTTTGGAAAAGGACAACAGAAGTAACTTGCTAGCTGGACCAAGTTGAACCTACTTATCAACTATCTCCACCCTTTTTCCGAAGATCCTCTACCCCATATATATTCCACTCTGTAGTGTGTTCGTATAAAATGCAATAGCAATTTTTCAGGAGGAAAAGCTATATAAAATATGTGCAATATGAATAAACAGAGTTAGGTCACTAAGCCTCTTTTTCATTTAAAAGCAGAGAAAAGCTGCAACATGGGGAAGGGGCAAATATTATTTCAAAATGTATACATATTGCCTTAGATTTACATGGTGCTTTACATACAGATTATATAGTGTGGCAATATATGTGGCGATGAGGAAAGGGTGAAATGGGCAACTATACAATGAAATGTGGTGACTACTGCTGCTGACATTAGAAAGAGTTCTGTTGACTGAGTTGAATCAGAAAGCCTATAAAAGTTAGGGTGAGCAGACGTCCTGATGTTATTGGGACCGTCCTGATATTAGGGGCTTTATCTTATATAGGCAATTATATCCCCTACAGCCAAAAAAACCCAGAGTGTCCTGATTTACACACTTGCTATCTGGTCACCCTAATAAAAGCACCAAGAAACTTCAGTAGTACAACTACATGCTAATACCTCTGCTACTTTAAAGACATTTACATTATCTCGCTATATATTAAGGGGGAGTATAGCTAGATCTATGGGAAGGGGCAGCTCAGAATTCATGCAAAACTCAGGGGTTTCATATGAATATTGTCTTTGATTTTAAAGATAGTGACACCCCTTAATCTATGCAGGTACCCACTGCCCCTGAGTTTCACACTAATGTTCACGTATCAAGCAAACCAAAATTTTCAAAGGAGAACTCACCCAAGTCTCATCTGGGTGAGGCTGGTGACATCTGATAGGGAGTAGGCAAAGTTTACCCACAAGAGTGTGCTCAGAGTCAGTTTATAGTGGCAGGTAATTATCAATCATCTGACCTAAATCAGACTAAGCAATGCTTCAGGAACCTCCACAAGGATTGCCATCTAAACTGTGTGAAATCATACAACTGTCACAGCTTCAAAGCAAAATTGTAAGAGTGCATCTTCAAAAGGAAAAATGTTGTGTTCTTAATTTCAGTTAGCTAACTCAGGTTAACTACTACAAGGTAAAATCCTAGTCAAGACAAGGCAGTCTGTTGTTTTCACATGTGTTGGCAGATTAAGGCTACATCTACACTACGGGGAGCGGGGGTCGATTTAAGATACGCAAATTCAGCTACGTGAATAGTGTAGCTGAATTCGACGTATCGCAGCCGACTTACCCCGCTGTGAGGACGGCAGCAAAATCGACCTCTGCGGCTTCCCATCGACGGCGCTTACTCCCACCTCCGCTGGTGGAGTAAGAACGTCGATTCAGGGATCGATTGTCGCGTCCCCACGGGACGCGATAAATCAGTCCCCGAGAGGTCAATTTCTACCCGCCGATTCAGGCGGGTAAGTATAGACCCAGCCTAAGTTTCACAGATTCCAAGGCCAAAAGGGACCACTGTGTCATCTAGTCTGACCTCCTGTATAAGCACAGGCCATAGAACTTCCCCACAATAATTCCTAGAGCAGATCTATTAGAAGAACATTCACTCTTGATTTAAAAATTGGAGAATCCACCACAACGCTGGTAAACTGCTCCAGTGGTTAATTACTTTCAGCTCTTTTAAAACACTTGGCTGCACATTATCTGAACCTGTTAATGTAAAAATGTCCAACTTTAGTAGCAGCTGTTTAACATCCTCTAGAGATACAAGTGGAATGGAGTTATCACCATCATATGATGAGAATACATCATCTGTTTTTCCCCAAATACAAAATATAAGTATTTGTTTCTGCATTGTTATTGATAATTGTACCATTTCCATCTAGTAACAGATCGACACCATTGTCAGGATTCTTTTTGTTCCTATTATACTTTAAAAACTCATTCTTATTGTCCTTAACTCTGCTGGCATTAGATTTCACATTGTGTCCCTTTGCTCCCTTTATCATTTTTCTATAATTGCTAGCTTCTGATTGATATTACTTACCTTATACTTCCCCCTTCTCCCATACATTAATTACATTTTATAGCTGCTTTCACTTCCCCTCTAAACCAGGTCAGCTTTAAACCAATATGTATGTCTTCCTCGATCGTGGGATTATGGCTTTTTTAGCATCTAGCAAAGGGTTCTTAAACAATTCCCAATCATTCATATTTTTCTGATTAAATTCTTCATTTCAGCTGATTTGGCTCATAATTGTTTTCAGCTTTGGGAAATTGGCCCATTTAAAACACAAAGCACTTTTATTCTGTTTGCACATTATACATGTGATCAAGTCATAATCATTTGCACTTAAGCTACCATTAATTTTTAATTCTGTAATCAGTTCTTCTTTATCTGGTAACATTAGGTATTAAATAGAATTCCCCCATGTGGGTTGCAACATGTTTTAAGTTAGGAAATCATCATCTATAATATTTAGAAATCCCAAGTTAAAGATTATGAAGGAGTCTAAGGTTTACCTTGACCTGCTAACTCATGCAAAAACTACAAACTGCTTTGTTTCCCCTAGAATATTATCTCGTATTAACTAGCTTGAGTAAAGAACACATCTTTTTCCTAGTGAAGACAAGGCTTAAGATCAGTCCAAGTTTGACCAAAACTATGCCCAGGTTTGCTCAAATAATTGTGAACCTTAGCAATTATTAACTGAGTTTCAAGTCTCTAATGAAACCCATTACCAGGCAAGTTTTGCATGGATTCATGTTTCAATGCAAATATTTCACCCAGTTCCAGATACAAAGTTGCTTTATATTACAGTTAGGGTTCATTTGCTAGGTTGTGAATCTAGCCTGCACTAGCCTGCTGTGCACTAACTGCCCATGTGGAATCTGCTGTACACACTAACAGTTCCCTGGTGTTTGATCCAGTCCCATTTCAAAGTGGGGTAGCTCAAAGGGCTCTAGGGAACTGTTAGTATATGTCAGCAGGGTCCATATGGACAGTTACTGCACAGCAGATTCACATCCCAGCTTGCCGTGAACTACGGTAAATGTTCGTGTAGGCAAGCTCTTGGTCATACTCTAGTGAAAATCTTGCCAGTTACTTCTCACTTACCCCTGCTGCTTTGGGGTTGTTGTTTTTTTGTTTTACTTTGTTTTTTAATTAGCTAATAATATGGGACAAGATATTCAAAAGTGATGATTGAGTTGGAGTTCCTTGATTTTTGCATGCCCAAACTTTGATGCCTTAAAAGGGCCTGAATTTCTGAAAGTGCTGGGCATGTGCCATCTGATTACAGAGGGTGGAAGTGAGGCATAAATGATGTAAATAATTTGCCCAAGGTCACACAGCAAAATAGTGGCAGATCCAGGAACAGACCTGTAGTTATGTGCTCTACTTACTAGAGACCATACTTCTCCCTTTGCTTCAAAACATTCTGCATATCTAGCTAGCAGGTGAAAGTGGAAAGTATGAGTTACTCCTAGTTCATGGATTCTTGAGCCATGGGATAGACGCAGTGGAAGAGTTATAGTGGTGATCGTCTTAAGTTGCTTAGGAGGTCCATCTCTCTCAACACTGCACTGCAGCTGTCCCCTTGGGAATCACTGCTGTCTCAGATTCATTATCACCCTCTCAGCCACAAAGTTAGTGCAGCAATATAGTTGCTGCTATACTATCAAGTGGGGAAACAGAATCACAAAGGAGGAGTTTGTAATATAGGGAGAAACCACAAAATCAGTTTGCCCTCAGCAATTCTCACTTTGCAAATATGGCAGTTCAAGGTACATTTCCAGTGAGTTGTGTGGGAGTTATAAGTAATAATGATCTAAGTGAACTGCACACTAGGGAGAATATTTACTCAAGTTGAGCACTAGTGATTTGGGTAAGAGATCTGTTAAAATTATTTTCAATGCAATTAGATTTTTAACAATCATTTATGTTTGTTTTAATTAAAGAGCTCAATGGGGCAGCATTTTCAGTATCACCTTTTCACTTTGCATTTACTTGAAAACAAAGTACACCTGACTTCTTAAAAATAAGTCATTATTGGCAACCCCAAATGTTCAAAAATTAAGAGTCGGGCTCACCAAAAATCATAAGATTGGCTTTAAAATCATGAGATTAGGTAAAAATAATAGATTTGGTGTTCTTTTTACTTGCCTTCTGCTTCTTGAGTCATGAAGGTGCACTGGGGTCACATTTTGAAGCTGTCTCCACAGCCACAAAGGCTAGAAACTTACTTTTTCTTTAAGAATTAAGGCTGAAATAATCATACATGTACTTGACTCCAGGAGCTATGTCTTTAAGGAAAACACTAATTATCATGAGACTTATGACAAAATCAAAAAAGAGTTGACAACACTGTAAAACTCAACGTTTCACTTTCATCAGTGGAGACACCATACCCCTACAAACTGGTAATTAGAGCTAATGACAAGAAATTTTCTTTCCTTCCTTCTCTGCAAACACATTTCAAATGGGTAAGATAGCATCACTGTCCCTGCAGCAAAACTTGATTTTGATTCATGTATACTTTATTTACATTGTTTCCCCAAAGCTATAAAAAAGACTGGATAAACAGCTTATGATCACTGTTCTATTCCAAATATTAAAATTATTTGACTGGCCAGACTACTGATTGTGAATGGATGTCCAGCAAGTTGTTCTGTCTAGTACTATTTGTCAGAGACCGTAAATGGAGTAAAATTAGCAAGAGATAATACTAAATAAAAAACTGGTAGACTGCAGAAAAGACACAACCTATTTAGAGGACATTGGGCTCTGTTACCTAATTAATATTATACTACATTTTTCTCTTGATATCCAAAAACTGCATTTGTAGAACCTTCAGTTCTGGCCCTCCCCACTGGCCATGCCCCCTCTGGATCCGGCACTCAGTGCCCTTCCCAGTGGCCATGACCCCCTCTGGGTACATCGCTTCCTCTCTTCCTATACCACTACACATGACTCTGCTGTGACAGCTGGAGACTCACCCCATTATTATTGCTCTGATGCTGCTCAGGCTGCTGCACTCTCCCCAGCTCTGTTCTGGCAGCCCCAGCTCACCCGGAGGACAGGCTCTTGACTCCCTCGTTGGCCTGCCAGCTCTGTCCGTCTGGATGACTTGAAGCTTTGGCCTCTCCCTGTCGGCCTTGGGGACTTGTCAGTCCCAGGATCGTGACTCCTATTCAGCCCTTACCATTTCTCCTGGTATTGGGAGAAGGCCAACCAAAAAACACCGACGTTTCAGTAAGGGACCAACAGCCCCCTTACATAGATCTGGGGCCATAACTTGGAGGAATTCAAAATCCAAAGCAGCATCTTCCTTTTCCTGGTGGAATCAATAAAGTCTTTATGGGCATGAGCAACGGATGGCCAAAAAGCTAATGACTGGAAACACCATGATTATGTTTGGCAGGGCATTCCAAACAAAAGCCAAGAACGCCTTTATACCATTCATGATCATATATCCTACACATGGCAATTGTTTAATTCCAAGGAGGTTTCTAGAGAATGTTTAAAATTTAAAAAACACTGAATTCTGATAAATTCAATCTGCTGAAATTTACCCAGGCCCATTTGGAACTCAATCCAGAATTCATGTCATGTAAACTATGGAGCTGCCAACACACAAATTTGTACCGATTTACATATGGACACACTTATTTTTGTTTAAGGGTGGCTTATTTCAATTTATTTTAAACTAGCTCCTAATCGACTTTACCTAATCTAAAATAAACCTGGTTTAAACTGAAATAAAATTGCTCACACAACTTTTTGCAACAGTTTAACTAGATCAATTTAAAATCATACCTTTAATTAAACTGGTATAACTCATGTAGCATGTAAACAAGCCCTACAGGACAAGTTCTAGCAGTTTAGACAATCGCTACATTCTAATAACTATATTACAGCATAATATGCCTGATACCTGTAACACACTGCTGGGGATATTTATTAATGTTGTTGTTATTATTCATTATTATTATTATTATACCCTGAGCTGTGAGCTACATCTCTGCCTCAGCAACCATAAGCTTTGCTAGAGATTAGACTGTATGTCAGCTCCCTGCAGTGCCCATCTGTCTTCCTCACCAGCAAACTCCTCAAAGCTCTCCCAGCCAAAATCTTGCTTTCCCAGCCCAATCAGTGAACTCCAGCCCCCAAGCTCCTCATAGATGTTTCTGTGCAATGCACAGCATCTATCACTGTACTTTCATGAAAGATCTGAAGTTTGCTGCTCTGTTAAATTAATAAACTACAATGTACTAACTCCAACTGGGGTAAATACACTCTTCCTTTCAAACACAGCACTGAATTGGTTTATAGTAAAAGTAAAACAAATTTATTAACAAAAGAGCATGGATTTAGTGATACCAAGTAAGAGATAGAGGTAGAGATGGTTACAAGGAAATAAAAGTGAAAACATGCTTCTAAAAGACTAAAATTTAATCTACAAAGATACAGTCTGTGATCAAGATAGTTTTTCTCACTCAGGGTCTCCTTTCCAGGTTTTTACTGGCCGGCCTGGCCAGGACCCATCACTGAGGTCAAATCGCTTGATTTCTTTGTCTCCTGAGGTGAAATGTAAAGATGGTCACTCTCACTCTCTCTCTCTCTCTCTCTCTCTGTTTCTTATAGCCCCAAAGGGAGTGCCTCTGTCTTACAAATCAGAAAGGCCTCCTGGGGAGCCTGTCTCCTTTGTCTCTCTCGAGTGCAGGAGTCATGTTAATTCTCTGTCTCTCAAATTCAGGAACAGGATAACCCCTTTTGGTTTAGCTCAATAGCTTTGTTTACCACTAATATGTAAACTGAGGTAAACCCACGTGCCTTTGTCAAAGACAGACCTGCTCATCATCTTTACCTAGGCTAGACTGGCTTGTCTTAAACATGTTCTAGTACCATCGTACAGAGGGAATCCACAACTTCCCATAGAAGATTATCACATGCATTTTACAATAACATTAATAACAGTGTGTTATTAGCTTTCATATGAGGCCTTACAAGGCATATTTTGTACAAACAGCATCACAGTAGTGTGTAGCATGTTGTGAAGGGGTGCTCACCCCACACAAGGCCCTGAGGGATAAAAGTGGCTAGGCAGGCAGATTAACTCCCCAGGCTGCACCTGAGGAAGGAGACAGGGAGCATTAAGAATGTTACCTGTTTGCCCTGAGAAAAGCAAAGCTGCTCAGCTTCATGGTTTGCACACAATAAAAACAAACAACAACAAAAGAGATGCAGAAGAAGGTTCATTAAGAAATTTCTGAAAACCGCAAACATTTTAAATTTAAAAAACTGTTTGGATAACATTAAAGATCAAACATATTTATATAAACACATGCAAGTAAGGACATTTTGAGTTATAGCTCCCCTATGATGCATAACTCACTCCAATGGTGGAGATTAGAGTGGGATTATGGAATATGCCAAAATACAAAGAGATTTATGTGAAGCTTCCCTGAAATAAAAAGGACGACAGTACTGTGCTTTTTCCATCTACTATTTCATCTTGAATGCAGGTTTTATTGTTCACTGAAGGGTCATCTACGCCTTAAAAATTCCACTTGATGAGTGCTTTGAGGGCACATGGCCCCAGGAAAGCTTTGGGAAGAATTCTGCCACAGGAAGACTTCTTCCTGGAGCTACCCAATATGCAGAGGGAATAAATTCACCGCTAGGACCCCGCAGGGGATACAGCAAACTCCCTCTGAATGCCTAGTCGACTCTGACTCCTTTTCCCATGCTCGAGGCACCAGACCACATTAGTTACATTTTTAATTTATGGAAGGCCTGATACTATTCAACTTAAAAATGGGAAAATAGCTATTTTTGAATTCGGAGAAAAAAACAAAACTACTTTTATTCAAACCCTCTGGCAAAGATCAAATCCCCATAAGTTCTACTCCAGAGATGATAGCTTAACGCTATAAACTATAAAGGTTTAGAATGAAAACCCTTATTGTAGGCATAGGTGTAGCAATCACTGTCACTCCCCATGCATAAAATTCCACTACACTTCATATTACCTTTGATCCAGGAATCTCAAAACACTTCACAGACCAAGAGAACGAGATCCCTAAAATACAAAGGCTGAGATTTTCAAAAGGGGCCTACTGGAGTCTGTTAAGGTCCAGTCCTGCAAAGTGTCAAGCACCTTCACCCCGTAACTTATAAATTCTGGCCCTTGGTGAGCAAAGGATGTGCTATTACAAACTAAGGATGAGTAGTGGGAAGTTGTTTTAGAGTTGGTCTTGCAAAATAAACTGTTCCTCTGACAACTTGTCCAAAAAACAGAGAGCCCAAACTGTATAATTCTAATTTGTCAGTCTCACACAGGATGTTTTTCCTTGTCCACTGAGGAAAAGTCCCCTGCCCTGCCCTTTTTTAATAAGAAAAAGCATCTTCTGGTTTTTATAACCTTTGCCCCAGTAAAAAAAATCTGTTTTTGCCAGTGAAAGTGGGCATAATGATTTGCAAAATCATACCTAAAGTTATCATAAAATAGAACTACCATAAAATGTCAGTGCCTGGAAAGCAATGCAAAGTGTTTGCATTTCCCATCTCTCCATAGACATTTTAGGTTTTGTTTTGAAAATTGTGTCAAGCATACATCAGTAGCTTCACACACTGCTCCAGTCCTTCCTTACTGAGAAAGCAGAGGTAAAAGTGGAATGCTTTCAAGCATCTTTGTTTTGTAGCTAAATCAGTTTTATAGAAATACAACCATTGGGAACAGTCTCCAAAATTTGTCATTATGGACAGCGATAACAATCATGGCAAAGTTCTCTACCTTTATCAGCCAAACAGTATCAGGAAACTCCAAATGCAGTTATACAGAGAGCTGAAGAAACACCCATTACCTAATGAACTGTCCAATTCTGAGAGGTGCTGAGCACTCAGTTCCCATTGAAGCCAACAGGAGTTGAATTGCTCACAGGGCTGCTGCCAGAGTTAGAGTACAGGAGAAGTTTTCCTGGGTCCAGTATTGAAGGGGAAATGGGGATGCTTGGGACCATCAATAAGTGTACTGCTGTAAACCTGTGTCCAGTAATATGGTATCTCACTGAATGCAGCAGCTAGTCTGTTTGGTGTCTGTTGCTTCTGTTGCCAGCAAAGCCAGAAGAGAAGTAGAAGCTTGAGAGGTACCACCAGAGCTCACTGAAAGGCGCAATGTTCTCTGAGTAGGCCCTCTGCCACCCTGAGATTTTGCAAGGGGGAAAGGAAGGGGACAAATAATTGAGAAGGATGGAAGGGAGCAAGAAATGTGGGAGCAAAGAGACAAAGATGTATGAAAGAAAAGTTAAGGGCTGAGACATCAAGAAGGGGGACAGTAAACTGGGGAAACCTCAAGGATTGGGCCTGCACTTTTCCTTCTGTGTGTGCATGCAAAGGGAAGCTTCCATATGCCCAAATCCTCCTGTACACACACAAGGGAGAGCCACTTTCGCAGAACCAGCACCCTGTGGGTCAAAAAGAGACAGCATCCCTTCCTCACTCTCTGGAGAGCTATACCCTCCACACACACACACACACACACACCCCTGAGGAGAAAATACACTGGAAACACTTAGTTTCATCTTGCAGATTTATTCAAGCCCCTTCAGCAGGCTTCTCTGAAGGAAGGGCTAATGTGAACAATAACTCCATGGAGACAAGATGGAGACATGTGTCCTCTGGTATGACTGCAGGAATCATAGAATCATAGAACTAGAAGGGACCTCAAGAGGTCATCTAGTCCAGTCCCCTGCACTCATGGCAGGACTAAGTCTTATCTACACCACTCCTGACAGGTGTTTGTCCAATCTGCTCTTAAAAATCCCCAATGATGGAGATTCCACAACCTCCCTAGGCAATTTATTCCAGTGCTTAACCACTCTGCCAGTTAGGAAGTTTTTCCTAATGTCCAACCTAAACCTCCCTTGCTGCAATTTAAGCCCATTGCTTCTTGTCCTATCCTCAAAGGTTAAGAAGAACAATGTTTCTCCCTCCTCCTTGTAACAACTTTTTATGTACTTGAAAACTGTTATCATGTCCCCTCTCGGTCTTCTCTTCTCCAGACTAAATAAACCCAATTTTTTCAATCTTCACTCATAGGTCATGTTTTCTAGACCTTTAATCATTTTTGTTGCTCTTCTCTGGACTTCCTCCAATTTATCCACATCTTTCCTGAAATGTGGCACCCAGAACTGGACACAATACTCCAGTTGAGGCCTAATCAGCGCCGAGTAGAACGGAAGAATTACTTCTTGTGCCTTGCTTACAATACTCCTGCTAATACATCCCAAAATGATGTTTACTTTTTTTGCAACAGCATTACACGGTTGACTCATATTTAGCTTGTGATCCACTATGATCCCCAGATCCCTTTCCTCAGTACTCCTTTCTAGGCAGTCATTTCCCATTTTGAATGTGTGCAACTGATTGTTCCTTCCTAAGTGGAGTACTTTGCATCTGTCCTTATTGAATTTCATCCTATTTACTTCAGACCATTTCTCCAGTTTGTCCAGATCATTTTGAATTTTAATCCTATCCTCTAAAGCACATGCAACCCCTCCCACCTTGGAATCATCTGCAAACTTTATAAGTGTACTCTCTCTGCTATTATCTAAATCATTGATGAAAATATTGAACAGAACCAGACCCAGAACCAATCCCTGTGGGACCCCACTTGTTATGCCCTTCCAGCATGACTGTGAACCACTGATAACTAATGTCAAGAAATACCACATCTACCGCTTCCCCAAGTCCTGTTACCGTGTCCAAGAAAGCTATCAGGTTGGTTTGACACAATTTGTTCTTGACAAATCAGTGCTGACTGTTATTTATCACCTTATAATCTTGTAGGTGTTTGCAAATTAATTGCTTAATTATTTGCTCCATTATCTTTTCGGGTACAGAAGTTAAGCTGACTGGTCTGTAATTCCCGGGGTTGTCCTTATTTCCCTTTTTACAGATGGGCACTATATTTGCCCTTTTCCAGTCTTCTGGAATGTCTCCCATCTTCCATGACTTTTCAAAGATAATTGCTAATGGCTCAGATATCTCCTCAGTCAGCTCCTTGAGTATTCTAGGATGCATTTCATCAGGCTCTGGTGATTGGAAAACATCTAACTTGTCTAAGTAATTTTTGACTTGTTCTTTCCCTATTTTAGACTCTGATCCTGCCTCATTTTCACTGGCATTCACTATATTAGATGTCCAGTCGCCACCAAACTTCTTGGTGAAAACCGAAACAAAGAAGTCATTAAGCACCTCTGCCATTTCCACATTTTCTGTTATTGTTTTCCCCCCTCATTGAGTAACGGGCCTACTCTGTCCTTGGTCTTCCTTTTGTTTTGTGCCTTGGCCTTTCTAATTTTGTCCCTACATACTTGTGGTATTTGTTTATATTCATCCTTTGTAATTTGACCTAGTTTCCACTTTTTGTAGGACTCTTTTTTGAGTTTTAGATCATTGAAGATCTCCTGGGTAAGCCAGGGTGGTCTCTTGCCATACTTCCTATTTTTCCTACGCGTTGGGATAGTTTGCTCTTGTGCCTTTAATAATGTCTCTTTGAAAAACTGCCAACTGTCTTCAAAAGTAAGCAGGGTTGTCATTTCTGGGAGTTTCAAGAGGCAAAGTCAAAGAGGGAACCTACTTCTACTAAGCAGAGCCAGAGTACACAGCAGAAGTCGACCTTGTGCTTGTTTGGTACTGAGAACACCATTAGTACTCAGATAATTAACACCTGAGCAATTTATCACACACACACACACACACACACACACACACACACAAAATACACTACCAGAGAAATACCTCAAATTCTCCTTATAGATACAATTTAGAGAATAAATATACCATGTCAATTCCAAGTTAAATCAAGCAATAGTCTACAGTTTTCTCACACCTGGGTCACCATGAGCTCCCTCATTTCTTCGTACCCCAGTAGAAAGAAAAATGTGGTCCCGTGAGTGGAAACTGAATTTAAGTTTCATTAATATATTTGTTTTCCTGCTTCCTGAATGGTACGCATTTGTTAGTAACCTGCACACAAATGTGGTTTAGATTTAACTTTTCCCTCACTTTTATTCACTTCAACCATGAGTACAAGGAAAAACACATTACAGTACCTGAATGAGTTTGGCTTCTGCCCTGGGAAAATATTTGAGAGGAGAGTACTCTTGAAAGATAAGTAAAGAATTTTACCAGATGTGTTATTCATCAGAAAAACAAACACAATGAGATCAGTAGCTGGAACACAGAAATGGAAGTCAGAGACCTGAGTACTCTTCCAGTTCTGATACTGATTCGCTTTAACCAGTCACATAACCACTCTGTCTCTCAGTTGACCCAACTGTCAAATGTGATAATGAATGTCCATAGCACATTAATGTCCCTCTGGTCTCAGAGGCCTAGTTAATTAGTGCAAAGTGCTTTGAGATCTTTGATGAAAGGAACTCTACATGTTCACAATTTTATATGTTAAGATGCAGTGAAAAACTGGTCACTGTGAGGTTACACGTCAGTTATGAAAAATTTATGAGCATAACAACTCCTGACTTTTCTTTGCTTTAGAGGAAAGGTGCATGGACAATAGCAGGCACCTCATGAGCATTCTTAGTCTTCCATCAGGCTTTCCCAGTGCAACGCCTCATTGGAGGCATCTTCCATTTTGAGAGATCACAAAAGGAATACCTTCCAGTAAACCATTGTAACTGAACTACACTTGCATGAAGCTAATGTTGTAACAAAACCAACTGAAAACTCAAGACCACCTCTTAGAATATTCTCCCCTAATATTTTGCCTGCACCACTTCTACCTAAAGTTGTTACATTTTGGAAAATTGAACATATTTTAATTTTCTTCACAATGAGGGTGAGGCACTGCATTCGTGACAGGAAGTCAAATGGTTGCTGTAGCTTTGGTTTATAACTATAGAGGTGTTCTAAGCCTCTTCTTTTTTTTTTAAAGAAAATATTCAGTAATACTTCAGGTCATATATCTCCTAGGGTAATTTGAGTATTAGTTTTCACCAACTTCAGTACTGGAATTCTATTTCTCCCTGGCTTCAATGTTGCGTCATAGTATCCTTGGCTACAGGGCAGCTATTGATTCAGAATACAAAGACAGTGTGAGAGAATTTCACTGCACAAAAGGATTACTGTGGGTGTTCTAAGCTGCTACTGTTTCTGATGCAAAAGCAGAACTCAGATGGAGATGTTTGAACACCTCACTGAATATTTTACACTCCAGTCTGAGTTCTTCCTGTACTCGTCCATGATCCTTTAGTTCAGCTAGGAGGGGATTTTAAGACCAGAGTGGATTTACTACATGGAGTTCTGTCAATAAATAAAAGCATATCCATTCAGGTCATTCTTCCTTTTGTTTATCTAAATAGCTATCTTGGTGGCACAGCAGTATTTCAGTAGGAAAGTGGGATAGGAAAATGAGTGTCAGACATATTTCTGGACATGTTGTGTGGCTGAATTAATCACCAGAATGACGAGTATAACATTTGTAAAAGAAGAGAATGGTGGAGTGTAAATCCCCGCACTAAGTGAACAAGAAATACAGTAGATGCCTCCAGTCAAATTGTTTCCCAGCAGGAGCTTTAATGTATGTTGGAAGCTTGCTGGAAAGTCCAGGTTGTACACTTCCATTGTTATTTTTTTTTTTAGACTGCACATGTACCACACTAGCTACTGATATTCAAATATTTTTGGTTTTGTTTTTCCAGGCCATTCATGAATTCATTTTTATTTCATTTTTGGTCACCAGTGAAACTTTTTAGTCCCTGGTTACATAAGGAGCATTAAATTTTGAGGCAAATTATTTGTTCTTTAAGAACTGGCAGCTGCCTAGATGCAAAATTATTAGGAGTAATATAAATATGGATTTAAAAGTTATTTTAAAATCTTTCAACAGAATGGCCAAATATAGTCTTTTTGTTTTTTTGCAAGCTTCATCTAGAAACAGAGGGCCTGATTCTTCACTGCCTTGCATCTTATATGGTCGTTAATACCCATGTAAAGAGGAAAATATCATCCACTAAAAATACCCCTAAAGCCTACTCTGTGAGGGCCATTTATCAGACATACATTATATCTTGCTCTTTGGACATGAATCTTGAGGTATAACAGTTTAGGGACTGATTTTGCAATGTATGAGCACCGCAGTCCCCCTGCACATCATGAAGAGGTCTTCTGGCTTCAGTGCAGTTCCCTGTAGCCATAACAGTCTGCTTGCAAGTTGTAAATTGCAGGATTGGAACCTTAATATATACCTGTTAAATCTCAGTCTACCTGGATAGAGTACATTGTATTCCACCTAATGATTATGGTATGACCCACTGTACCATGGGCTGCATAGTCCAGAAAATTATGACATTCAGCACCTAATGGAAAATTACGTGAGGAGTTTAAGAATTAGCATGGGAGGATTACTGGAAATGGAAATAAACCTGGCAGAAACTTGACATATTAAAGTCACCTGAGAGTTTAATTGTCACTCATTGCAATTTTAAAGGTATTTGCACTAGATAACTAATAGAGGATATCATGTTAAATAGTCATTTTGCTTATCTATAGTTCTCACTCTACAAAGCCAGAAGACAAAACTCCTAAAGAAGAGCTTAATTATCATGTTGTAGACAAGTAAAAAATGCAAATACAATATTATTACAGAGGCATTAGTAGTGACACCATACTTAAGAATGAGTCTAGATTTTCATTCTAAATCTGTTTTCAACACCTAATTTCTGGTTGAAGTAACCAATTTGTTTGCAAACCAGGATGCTTGCAATAGAGTAAGAGAACATTTTTTGCTCTCAGGAATTTGGAAAATGCAAGATTAAGATATTTACATGTTATTTAGTCAAAAAAAATTGTTTAATTTTTTTTCCCAGTGTCATCATGATATTTTGGTTCACAGATTCTGAACTGATAAATTTTTCAGAGCTCCAGACTTTACACTCAAACTTCTTTAGATCCTTGTGAATAGGGTAGTTTAAAATCATAACAGGAATGCACTGGTCCAATATGTTCAGAGTAGGTCATTATGTAAAACAGAGCATATAGCATGTTACACAGCAGTATATTTAGTAGTATTTACTTATCTGGTTTTCACCAGAACAGATATATTTATAGTAAATTGCAGTACATCGGTACCATAAAATGTCAAGCAGTCGCTGAAATTCATGAGCCACTAACTGCAATCTGAAGTCCCAAACTCTCATTAAGCTGTTCTGTTTCCTCCACACTCTTCTCCTCTGCCTCAGCTAGTGGGCTGAGTTAATTATTTTTTCAAGTGAAGACAATATCCTTAAGAATTTACCAGTCTTGTGTTTATTTGCATTAGTATATCTTCCTAAAATACTTTTAAAATGCACCAACTACACTAAGAATGAAGCATCTTCTTAAAGAGAAGACATTTTACAGTAATGGAAGACAGTCTCTGCCATCATTTTGTTCTTAATTTTTAAAGCAATCATAATTTAGACACCTTGCCCTCCTAGATAACAATCTTTGTATTATACAGCTGGTGAAATATGATTTTCTGTAGATAATTTCACTTCACAGCAATGAAAAACATGCATTGTGTGTACGATGTCTTAATTGTATAAATGATGGAAAAATAGTTTATCATGCAACAAGTAAAACAATAAATAATTCATTCAAGACTTAGCTAAGGTGATCTTGACCCCTTTGTAATTAGATTTCTACTAAATGTACACTAATTTACACACAAACTTAAGTAGATTTAGTTCTGTGTGTGCACTAGAATAAACATTCCTCTCTCTATTGCAATGAGGAAGAGCAGGTCACTGGGAAATTCTCTCTCTACACAGTATATAGGAACTGGTGTGTGATTGGGAGCATGAAGAATTGCCACTAATAAAGCACAGAAGTCAGACCAAGATCTAACACAGCAAAGCTCGGTGTTCAGGTATTTTAACTTAGTTTTCAGAAGGACATTTAAAAGCCACTGTTTTGTTAATGGCTGAATAAAAGCCTTTGGGGCATTCTTCATGATTATTAAAGAAAACAAATTAAATGTCAACTGACCAAATACATTGTTCACAGAAGCCACATCTAAGAATCCCAGATACTGTTTCTGCATCTCTATGTGAACAATGTCACATATGTTCTCAAATTAGAATTTCCATAGGATTGTTTGCATAATAAAGGAAATTTGATAAGAGTTTTTTAAGCTGATTCCAGGCAATGGAGTAATTCATGTTTTGCACATTGAATTGTGTGTGGCTTACAAGCCTTTGTTTAATAAAATACAAACACTGACTCAATATTCAGATGTTAGAACAAACGGTAAAGGGTACAGGATTGAGTATGCCTCTTAAATAAAAATGGACTGGAAATAAAATCTGCTGTAAGTAAGAATGCATTTGTATAACTATGGACAATGGTTCTGTGATTTATTTCCAGATGAATAGCACCGTCATAATGCCAGACAATCTAAGGTTGGCTAACAAGGTCATATTAAGAGGAAATATCACTCCTGAGGTGTTATTTTTGAGTTACTAGTATATTGAGTTACTGCTGTTCAAAAATCAGGGACAGAAAGATAGCAAAGTGTGCATACCTGCAGATTTTCCAACATTTTTTTATCTTCTTTCTTGGTATTCTAGTTACTAATTAAACAGAGGGACAGTGATGGACTAAGAGAGAATCCAATAGATCAAATGATCTAATCCAGGGGTAGTCAATAGGCGGACTGTGAGCCAACTCCAGACCGCCAGATGCTTGTGAAGGGATTGCAAAATCTTTTTATTTAATTATGCATCTACCACCTGTTGCTGCCTTTGACAGCCCAAACTGTCAGCCCCAATGGGCTGATGGCCTGGAGCCCTACTGTCTGAGGCTGACTGTTGGAGCTCTGCTGGGCGGCGGAGCTTCGGGCTATCAGGGCCCCATAATGCCCCATACTGTTATTTAAATTGGTGGAAGCGCTCCTGGTGAGGATGCGTATTGCCAACAAAGGGGAGGTAGTGTGAACATGAAAAACAGCAATAATTACTGCAGTGGATGTATGTCAGAGAGGGAGCACCATCTCCACTCCCAGACTCACTGAGCAGTTCTCAAACTTTTTGAGCTGATCCCCACCCCTTTGAGTTACAATTTTTGGTGTCTTTCACTCCCTCCCGCCCCGCAACCCAGACAGGCTGGTGGCCTGCTGAGGTGAGTCAGGAGATAGAGGTGGTGCTCCCTCCCAGAGTCTCACCCCGCAGAGCCGGCTCAAGCTGCCTGGCATTACCACTCACCCTCTCAAACATTCCTCCATGCCATCCTGTGGGGGCATGCCCCACAGTTTGAAAACCTCTGGGTAGAAACTATTGTTAAATAGAAGGCAGAAATCTGGGAGGCAGGTGACCCACTTGCCCCCGCCACTCATCGCCTCTGTGTGAAGCCACCATTTAAAGTTTCACTGAGGAAGGCCAAACATTGCCTGTCCTTCCACAAGCATGAATCTTTTCTCTGGTGCCTGGGGCAAGCTGCATCTCTCGGCACCACACAAGTATGGTTCTGGCCAAAACTGTCTCATTTTATTAGCATTAAACTTTCCAAAATGAAATGAACCTTAAATATAATGTCATCTTTGAGCAGACAAATGAGAGCCTGGTTATTGAATTTCAGTTCACTGAGGCTTGTCCTGATAATAACCTTCAGTCTAGCCACTTTCTTATGAACAGTATCATTGAATCTGATTTCAGGAGTAGGAAATTAAATCATTTGCACTGGTTAGACCTTCTAACTAAAAAATAAAATACTTTTATATCACAGCCACTGGGGCTCTCAATACTTCCATATAATTGGGACCAGAAACTTGTAATAATGCTAAAGCAGCTGAGTAAACAAAAGTAATTATTTAGCACAGACTGCAGTTAAAATATTTAATGTGGACTCAAATTGTTTATTGGAAAGGTTCCACCGAGTTACGTGACATCTTGTTTTGCTAAATATTAGCATGAAGAGAGGATGAAGTGAGTTTTATTCTATGACCAGCCACTTCCCTCTGGACTACGGATCCATAGTTATTAATATCCTATGTGCTGAACTCTGGTGGAAGCAACTTTTATCTTCTGGAAGCTTAGGAAATCTAACCATGATAAAGAATATTTAATACAATTCATAAGCCTATCCTAAAAGACTTCAGAAAAGGACAGTGTGGGAAGTTTTAGTTTAACAGAACCACTATTTTATTAATGTTAATGAAAGAGTGTGCATGAGAGATAGATATAGTTAGTAAATAAAAAATTAAAAGGCAGGAAAATTATAATTAAAAGGCAGGACATTCAAAGTTAAAACGAAATTTTAACCTGAACCATTCAAAGTTTGGAACTTTAGAGTTAATGTAACCAAACCAACTTATTTTTTCTCCTGTAGAGATGCCTGCCTCTTTGTATATGTCTGATACCAAGTGTGATGCTTTACCACCACACTAACCTTTTATCTTTTCATGTAAACTTAATTCCACCTAAGACTCATTAAGTATGAATCACTGTATTATCATTTGCCTTAAATCAGCTCCCTTGGTGCTCCCAGTTAAATGTGTCCCATTTAAGTAGAGAGTCTTTTAAACCCATTTTGCAGAATGAATATACTGAAGCACAGAGATAAATGACCTGCCCAGGCCACAAAGGAAGCCAGTGGCAGAGCAGGAACTAGGATATATGTAACCCTTCTCCCAGACAACGCCAGCAGCAACCAGGGCTAGGTTCAATTTCTTTCTTTCCATCAATACAACACAGAACCAGCTCGAGCTCCACCCTGTAACCTGAGAACGTTACACACCACCCTTATGCGCCTCTGAGAGCCAGTACTTTCCCACTCACAAGCACAGAGTCTGAGTATAGAAAAGAATATTTTAATAAATGGAGGGAAGTAACTCAGCGTTAATTTGGGAAAACACGACAAATACATAAACATAAACCATGAGCAAAAGACCCACTCCCAAGTAAGTTGGGCAGTGTCCTTTTCCCCTCAGGGTCTTAAGTCCAGCAACCCAAAAGTCCCTTTAATGTGTCCGTCCCTTCTCCGCACCCCTCTCACAGTTGCTGTCTTTGGTCAGTGCAAATCCAGAGTTCAGAGGTGCATCTGCAGAGTTCACCTCCCACCCTGGCTGGAGGTAAGGAGGAACCTTATTCACTCTGCTGCTCAGGCACTTGCCTGCTGCCCCTCTCTGCCAGCCGCCCTGCTAGACCCGCCCACTCTGCTCACCCCCTCACCACCAGCCACCCAGCTGGCTGCTAGCTCTGCTCACCGCCTCACCACCAGCCGCCCTGCTGAACGCTTGTTCGGCTCACCACCTCACCAACCACTCATTCGCCAGCTGACTGTCAGTCACCTTCTGCTGCCATCTGTCTCTTTGCTCTGACCTCTGCACATCAGTCTCTTAGTGATTTTAAGCTTTTTGCCGGCTGGGCAGAGACACTGCCCCCTCTGCAGTGATTTTATCTCTTAGTGATTTTTTGGCTCTTATGAGTCTGGGCAGAAACACAGTCCCACCACAACTGATTTCAACTCTGATTGAGCATTTAAAATAACAAAAGAGGCTCCTAATGAAACCTACTTAATTCTTTCTTTGAACAGTGGGGAGGAACAGGTCAGATCAGTCTAGGGAAGGACCCTTGTAGAAGGTTTGCAATCTCCTGGCTGAGACACTCTCTGGCATTCAAGTCCCTGGGTTAATGAGGTCCTTTCAGCTGGGGTCCTTTCAACTGATGGTGACCCCCCTCATTTGGGACAGGTTAAGCACCGTCCTGCTTCCCTGTATTCCTACAATAATTACAACATTGGTAACCATATTTCACTACCCCTGCATTCAGTATTAAAGTGATTTGTAACCCAACACCAGCCAAAGTTAATTACTTTGAGCAAAACACTGCTCCAGCTGCTGGATATCTAAGCAGAGCAGGAGGAAACTGTATTTACATAAACACACCCAAAGTCTCTCCCCCTCCCAGCTAGCTGTCAGGGAAGCATTCATTCATTCAGACTCTACTTACACATAGAGGTTCAAAGACTCGGTTCCCTATCTAACTACTAGATAATAACTAGCACATATAGTAGGCAGTACTTTTTAAAACACCCTGAGTACCCATCAAATGTTCTTTTGAGACAGCGTTCTTATACTCAGTGCTGAAACACCAACAAATTATTTACCTATTATCACAAATGTGCATGCCATTTCAGCAGATGTAATGTGCCAAATGAATAACAAGACCCTGCTCCAAAATGCTGACAGACTCAGCACCAGGCAGATACAATACCAAATAAAATACAGTATCTGAAAGGGATATTGCCTATAGTATAAAACTGTCCTGCAAATGGCAACATATTTGTCATGCAGGCCTTCATACTGTAATTTGTACAAATTGGTGAGTAAAGTTGACTGTCTGAAGGGTTTTCTGATCTACTTAAATAAAGCAAGATTGACCAGAGATGCCTAAAAAAATCAACTAACAATGAACTATAACTTTCAAACCGCTGCCACTTCCTGTTTCTGTTTTCCTGTCCCATCTCCCAACCAAATTACATCAGCCAACAATAGTCATACATTTCTCACTTCCTGATTCTCCTTTTTTGCCCTCTTTTCCTCTGCATACTATCTTCCATGTAGGAACAATAATGGTTAGCCGATAGTAACAATGGACACAACGCACAGTAGCAAACTGTGACAAAATGGGTAAAATGTAGTTCTCCTCACCCTCTTGGCTGCTTTGGTGCGTAGGTGCTCATAGAAGCCCTTCTCAAGCATTAAGCTCCACAGCTTTGGTGGGAAAAGGTCAGTAAGAAAGCTGGGGAAAGGTAACTCTCTGTGGTACACTCTCCAATATGGAAGTATGCCCTGGAGTGACTGCTGTTGACAACACTGTGCAGCTTCAAAGCCTTTATAAGGGGACTACATGGCAGCCATGGGCAAGACTATGCATCAATTTGTAAGCACCTAGAGGATAATTGGGTTATAAGGAATAGCCAAAATGGACTTGCCAAGAACAGATAATGTCAAACCAACCTAATTTCCTTCTTTGACAGGGTTTCTGGCTTACTAGATAGGGGCAAAGCAGTAGCCATGATATATCTTGATTTTAGTAAGGCTTTTGACACAGTCCTACATGACAGTCCCATAAGCAAACTAGAGAAATGTGATCTAGATGAAATTACTATAAGCGGGCACATAGCTGGTTGAAAGGCCATACTAAACGAGTAGGGTTCATTGTCAAATTGGGAGGGAGTACTTAGTGGGGTTCTGCAGGGAACAGTCCTGGGTCTGGTACTATTCAATGTTTTTATCAATGAGTAGCATAATGGAATGGGGAGTATGCGTATAAAATTTGAGGATGACACTAAGCTGGGAGGGGTTGCAAGCACTTTGGAGAAGTAGAATTTAAAAAGTTAAAAAGTTTTTGACCAATTATAGAATTGGTCTGAAATCAACAAAATGAAATTCAACAACAAGTACTACACTTAGGAAGAAAAAAAATCAAACACACAACTACAAAACGGGAATAGCTGGCTAGGTGATAGTACTGCTAAAAGAGATCCAGGAGGTACAGTGGATCACATACTGAATGAGAGTCAACGTGATGCAGTTGCAAAAATGCTAATATTCTGGGGTGTATTAACAGCAGTGTTGTATGTACGACATGGGAGGTAATTGTCCTCCTTTACTCAGCACTGGTGAGGGCTCAGCTGGAGTACTGTGTCCAATTCTGGGTGTCGCACTTTAGGAAAGTTGTGGACAAATTGGAGAGACTCCAGAGGAAAGCACAAAAAAAATTATACAAAAGTTTAGAAAACCTGTCCTATGAGGAAAGATTTAAAAACTGGGCATGTTTAGTCTTGAAGTCTTAGAAGACTGAGTGGGACCTGGTAACAGTCTTCAAAGATGTTAAGCCCTGTTTGAAAGAGGACAGTGATCAGTTGTTCTCCATGTCCACTGAAGGCAGAACAAGTAGTAATGAGTTTAATATGCAGCAAGGGAGATTTAGGTTAGATATTAGGAAAAACTTTCTAATTATAAGGGGTAGTTAAGTTCTGGAATAGGCTTTCCAAGGGAGGATGTGGAATCTCCATCACTGGAGGTTTCTACCAACAGGTTGGACAAACACCTGTCAGGATGATCTAGGTTTACTTGGTCCTGCCTCAGCACTGGGGGCTGGACTTTATGACCTCTCAAGGTCCCTCCCAGCCCTATATTTCTATGTTTCTACCCAGTTGTGCTGAGACCTGGGCCACTGTCCTCTGTAGATGACCCATGATTCATACAGCTCTCAAGTCCTCTGAAGGTTTAGGGAGGTTGAACTCCTGCATCTTCAGGGATGATTGTAAAATCAACAGCAGAGTGTTTGTCACAGAAAGGGGGAATGGCAGTTACAAGCTGAGGCAAGTAGGAAATTAAACCTGGGACTGGGAACTCCTGGGTGCAGATCCTCAGGTGGTGTAAATTGTCATAGCTGTACTGAAGTCAATGGAGCTATAACAATTTAGACCAGCTGAGAATCTACTCCCTGCTCTCTAATCCCAGCTCTACCAGTGATTCACTGTGTGATCATGGCTAAATTATTTAGCTCCTTACGACTTACTATCTCTGGATGTCAAATGGGAATGCTAATAATTAATTGCCTCAAAGTGGTGTTGTGAAAGCTAATTAGTTAATGCCTGTACAGCATTTTGAAAAAGTAAAGAGTCATATAAGTGCTAAGCACTTTATAAACCTCAGCCCTTCAGACAGCGGTGAGATGAATGTTAACTATACAGTTTACAGGCAAACTGGTCTCCCTGTACAACACATCTGTCATCTAACCATAAGGATCACAGCAAGGAATAATTCAATTTTTTCAGCTTGAGTTAATACATAACAATGTGCCAAGCTTACCTCAAAGGAGGACTCAGAAGGCAAGTTACAACAAGCAATACTGCCAAGATTGTGGAAAAAGATGCTTCATTCAAAAAGTCTTACATCAGACAAAAAATAATTTTACCTGAACAGTTATGTCTTACCTCAAAAACCAATTAAAGCAACAAAAACTAAAACATTTTAAAGTAGTATTGTTTTCTACATTATACAGCAGTGCATTGTTCAGAATGTGGCCAGGAATTATGTGAAATTATCTGAAGAGAGTGAAGGTGACAGACTAATCTGAAATCCATTATTTTAAAATCTTTGGAAACAAAGATGGCTTTTCAGAATGTTATTTTTATTCTGTCTAGAATTGTAATTGCCATATTGGATCAGACCCATGGCCCATCTAATCAGTATCTTGTCTTTAACAGTGGCCAGCGTCAGACGCGTCAGAAGAAGATAAAAATTCTATAATACATCATTATGGAATTATCTGCCCATAAGGAAAGTGTGTTCCTAAACCCAGGCAGTTGATGGTTGGCTTGTATTCTGAAACCTGATATTTCATTAGCCCTGATATATTTTTAGCCTAATTTCCCTGTTATTTTACTCTGTAAATAGCACACAGACAAAAAAATTCCTGATGCTATTGCTTATACTGCTGTACTACGCAAATCTTTAGAATTAACCCAGTTCTCTCAGTTAGAAAGAGCAAGGGAGACACAAACACCATCTTCTAAAAGCCATATGGTCATCGTATTTTCCTTTGTTCTCCTATCTAGGACTACTGTACATGCTACTCTCAACCAACAAAAAATAACAATCCAGAGTGTGACATGACTGACAGATCTGACAACTCCTAGACATCTGCCTTGAAGAATCTATTCCCACAGTTGAATGATTTGAGGTATAGAACTCAAAGTAACTGACTGCAGTTCATAGTCCCCGCTGCTGGCATATGGCATACCAGAATTGTGTCTCAAAACAATAATGAACAGAGTACATCCATAGTCAGATATATCTATCCAGTAGCTGTTATGTGTTGTGAGATAAGTCCAAAGCTAAGGATCTTCAGCCCCTTAGATAAGCATGTACCTCATTGCAGTTTTCTACCATGACATGTGTTATTACACTTAGAATTATTTTAAAATATATAAACACGAAAGTATATCTTTTCACATGACCTTATTAAGCATATAATAAAAACATCAATTTTAAAAGAACTTTAATGTTGCAAAGTCAAGCACTCCAAAGTTAGGAAATGCCAGAATTAAGGTTACCTGTGCAAGCTTAATTTGGCTTCCTGTGCATATGCATTAGGATACAGTATTTAATTACATGATCACATACTATTTTCCCCCCACAGAACTCCTGCTCATTCAGGACACAGTGCCATAGAATAGCCTAGAGGTAGAGGTCTTATAGAAATGTTCTTTTAACATAGTTTTTGTGTGCTGAATTGTTTTTTTTTAAATGCACGAAAACAGAATTTCTGATTTTTCAATCATGTGGCATTATATTGACATCCACATGGGTCATAAGCAGGATGCTTTATATTCACCACACAAATCTCTGCCTCTTGAGCAAATGGAGTAACTGATAGCAGTAGTACATTGTTATCCTCTATTTGCACCAGCATTACAGGACAATGAGACACATTCTTTGTCAGTGGGTTTCACAGATATTTGCTGACAGTTGAGGAATCTTGAGACTAAGGAATCTTGGATTTCACTCCATGATCTGGAGGGGAGTGTGCTCCAATGGGCACAGACTTTTCTGCTTATTCCTCCCAAACTTGACCCCTTCTGCCTCATTCCCTCCAACCTGTCCAATCTCTTCCCCACACCAGACTCTCTAATTCCCATTCTCCTCACCTAGCCAGTCCCAATCTTCACTCTTCAGGCTTCTCATCCCGGTCCCTGTCTGCTTGCCCAGCCAGTCCTAGTCTCCCCCTTCAAACTACCTTTCTCCCTACTCCAAATCTCAGTCTTCTTCCCCATACCCCAGCTTCCAGTCCTATTCTCCTGCCAGCTATTCTCAGTCCCCTCTCTACCCACACACCTTGTCCCTAGTCTCTTTACCCAGCCAGTCCCAATTCTCCCCCTGCACTGTGTCTCCACATCAGTTCTATCTCCTCTCCCCCATCCATTTCCTTCCTTCCACCCCACTGGTCTATGTGGCATAAAATATGAATTGCTTTGGATCCCTGTTCTAAGATTCTTATCTTGCTCCTTGAAGTCAATGACAAAACTCCCTTGGAGTTCAGCAGCACTAGGTCCTAAATTAGTGATGTTGTTCCTGAAGCAAAGTCTTAACTTTTCCTTAATTTCCTATAAAAATGACAGTTACCTGCAGTGGAGATTTGTAATCTTTCTATGTATTGCCTAACCAGGTCAGATGAAGGAGAATGGGATGGGGCAGGTATGGAAGCCTCCAAGGCAAAAGCCTTGAGTGAACTTTGGCCATGTAGGCAATAATCACATTTACAACATGGAGACTATGAAAAGGGAGTAGGTTAAGTTATATTCCTCATGAAATTAACTGGAAATAGACATTTAAGTGATGATGTAATTATTCTTTAGTCTTAATAAAATTCACACCAAACAGGACACATGTGCACCCTCTTTTTCTCTCTCCATTTGCAATGGAAGATTCCAATTGAAATCTCTCACCCCACAATTCAGTCTTCCTTATTCAAGACAGGTCTTAAGCACATGCTTAACTTTAATCATGTGCTTAAATTCCATAGACTTTGATGGCCTTAAACAGTGGCTTTAAAATTTACTGAATAGGGATGCTTTCCTCAATTGGTGCATTAATAAAGCCAGGACATGATCTCCAATTTTAAAATGTTCCTTATGGACCATTAAACTCAAACATACATAACATTTGCAAGCATATTTTAATTTCTGTTCAGTTCTTCTCTAGAGCATTCCAGGTGCATTGACTCCACAGTATTTAACAACACCTTCGACATTCACTACACTAAGATTCTACTGAGCATGACAAAATGCATTCCCTTTAATGAAATAAGGAAGGAGAAGCATAAAAAATAAGTATTAGAATGGTTGCACTTATAAGCCATTTCATCCAATGGTCTCAGTTTGTGAACATTAGTTTTACTCATTTAATAATAAAATGGAGAAATATTGATATGCAAGAACTGTACATAGCCTGGATTGCCTGCAGGTATTTCCTGAAATAGCTCAAGCTAGAATTTATTGGAAAGTTTGCTGCAAACGTTGCTTGCTTTCTGCATGGTGCAATTAGATGAGGTGTACACAGTGGAACTGGAGTCCCAGGGCTCTGCCCAGTAACTCATAACCTCTGCCTAAGACAGTGATCCACATAAAAGCCTAATATGTAGCAAGTTGGGGGAGGGGAGAATAGGCAAGGAAAAGAGTCACAGAGCCAGATTCTGGTCTCCATTACATCCAGTAAAACCAGATTAACTTTATTAGCTTTGTTGTGAGAGTTTACGGTATAACAAACATTTCTTTGTCTTTCACTCTAGATTTTTAAATCCTTTAGAATTTTGTTTAGAAATAGATCTGACTGCTTTATTCTGTAAAGACTTTACAAAAGTAATAGTTATCCTTTATACATAAACAGTGTTAAACAGACATTTTGGAAGCATGAAGTACCTTTAGAAACTAGGAAGAAAAAAAGTTATATATTTTCTGACATTGCTAAGACAATCCAATCACAGCATCAAAAAGTATTCAATTTTAAGATCTGAATGTATTTCACTTGGTAGTAAAGGGCTTTTCTTCACTGGGGATTTGCCTCAGTTTCAGCCATCCGCAGTCCTGAATTCCATTGTAATCATAAACCTGATGCAAACCCCTAGTGTATACAGGCTAAATTGCTATAACTACAATTTTGAACAATGCAGTTTACTCTGGTTTTAAGCAGGGGAGAGTTCCACTGGTGCAAACAGTAACATTGTCTGTCTACATTAAGGGTTTGCACTGATGTAGCTGTTGCACTGTTCCTATCACTGTAATGGATAAAAATCACCAGTGAAAACAAGATCAAAAGAAAGTAGGATTAACTATAGTATTAACACAAACAAACAACACAGAGGACCCATTGTCCATTCAGCATCCCATGAATAAACTGATGAGTATATCTTGCATAAAGAAAGTGTTGAATTGTTGGAGAGACTGTTAAAAGTTAAGTACGTACCTTGATCAGCAGTGGATAGTAAATTATATACATTTAAACTTTTATTTGCCTGCTCCCACTGAAGTCAACTACTCACCATTATCTTCATGGGAACAGAAATGTAAATTACCTATTTTTAAAAAAGGTTAAAACCTTATTTATAACAATAACCAAAATCTCATGCATGTGGAATCAATAAGTATTTTGGCCAGTTCCGTGCAATTTTTTCATTTTCCTATTTTAAAGAATGCGAGAGACTGTGAAACGCTCTTGATTTTTCACTTTATATGTAATTTGTGCAGGAGGAATTCCCCCTCAACTCCTATCCTCTGCTCTCCTCCATGCCCTCCATAAAATATGGTGGCAGCTGCTGCTTAGCTGGCAGAATCAAACTGAACTAGATATGTGCTCCACACCTGTAAAGTAACTGTGCCATTTAATGAGTAATCAGTAGTTCTGTTTGCAAAGTTCTTGCTTTGCTTAGGCTAGCATCAGGAGGGAATCTATTGAAGAGAAAACATCCATAGCACAGTTAAACACTTATCTTCACATTGTTGTTGTGGTTTTCTTTCCTGAATGGAACCTTTGGAACTAAACATATAATGCTGTCAATTGTGTATAGCTAACTAATTATGGTCTGAATATTTGACTCAATTTTTAGTTGGTTGCACAGATAACCACTGGGGACCAGCAGATGTTTTCAGAGGCCCATGTGGCAAACTTCACAGAAATGGCCACAGATTTTAGGTACCCAACTTTCAGTTTCAGCCATGAGAGAGATTTTCAAAGGCACCCAACTGCCATTGAAAGTCAGTGAAATTATGTACCTAACTCCCATTTGTGCGTTTGAGAGTCTCCCCATGAATCTGATTTTCAGAGGAGTTCAAAATTTACAGCTCCCATTGTCTATAATGAAGTAGGGCACATAAAAGCTTTGAGGAATACAAAATCAGTGTCCACTGTGGAAAATGCAGAGATGGAAAGGACTCATTTGATAACCCAGCTCATCTCTCAAGAAGTTTTGATTTTCTATTAAAAATAATTGTAAAGTCATCCATTATGGTTCTCATTCATTCTAAAACATTATGTATTTATAGAGTCTATGCTCCACTCTAAGGAAAAACTAAAGCAAGATCTGTTTATGTAACCATAAGATCTTATTAGCATCTTTTAAAATAGCCATTTAAAATTTCCAATTTCCAGCTTTATATGTTTAAGTAAATGGGGTCATATTACAAACTATCTTCAATAATTTTAAGCCCATGATGTTCAGAGTAGTCCTATTTAATTAGTAAATTATCAGTCTCAAATGATTTGTTCATCATTTTATCCCATTTGTCAAATAAGGCCCAATCCTGCAAAAACTTACATATATGGAATAACTTTATATATGAGTAACTACTCCCATTGGGTTCAACAGAACTACTCACAGGTGTAAAATTGTTCATATGGATAAATGTTTGCAGGATTAGGCCCTAAAATTGAATATGCTCTGCATTTTAAGTACACAGAAAAATCAAATAACTCATTCAAGAACAAATGTATTCAAGCCAGAATTCCCATTAGTTAAAATTGCCTTCTACTAGTAATGCTGTTCTTCCATTCCTCATAGCCACTAACAATAAGGGCTGAGAGCAGAGGAGAGAAAATATTGACTGTTAAACTGAAGAATCTTTCAGCAGTTGATAGTGATGTAAAATCCCAGAGAGCGAGCAAAATTTGCACAGCATTTAAGACACCACATCAAGAAGTATTACTGTAGTTGAAGAATATTTTGCTGTCTTCTGAGTCCTACTAGGCAACAGAGGAGATTAAACACTTCAATAGGAACAGGCTTAGGGTCATCCTAGCTAAGAGGGGACACTGTGGCAAGCAAGCATTGACAGTAATCCAGATTTTCCTCTGCTATTCTTTAAGGACCTATATGATTATAAATCTGCTCAGATGCAGTGATATAATCATTGCAGGAGTAGAACTAGACAGCTCTACAGATTCCTTCAATGCATTAATATAACAACACAAATTAGAAAAATTAAATGAAACCAAACCTGCAAGAGAGATTATGCCCAGTTACGAAGGAGCTCCCACTGTGGGAAAGATATCTACCATTCTAAAGCAAGACAAAATGCCACAAGATCCATCTGCTTGGGAGAAGCAAGGAAGGAACATAAGAAAGGCCATACTGGGTCAGACCAAAGGTCCATCTAGCCCAGTATCCTGTCTACCAACAGTGGCCAATGCCAGGTGCCCCAGAGGGAGTGAACCTAACAGGTAATGATCAATTATCTCTCTCCTGTCATCCATCTCCACCCTCTGACAAACAGAGGCTAGGGACACCATTCCTTACCCATCCTGGCTAATAGCCATTAATGGACTTAACCTCCATGAATTTATCCAGTTCTCTTTTAAACGCTGTTATAGTCCTAGCCTTCACAACCTCCTCAGGCAAGGAGTTCCACAAGTTGACTGTGCGCTGTGTGAAGAACTTCTTCCTTTTATTTGTTTTAAACCCTAGTTCTTGTATTATGGGAACAAGTAAATAACTTTTCCTTATTTACTTTCTCCACATCACTCATGATTTTATATACCTCCATCATATGCCCCCTTAGTCTCCTCTTTTCCAAGCTGAAAAGTCCTAGCCTCTTTAATCTCTCCTCATATGGGACCTGTTCCAAACCCCTAATCATTTTAGTTGCCCTTCTTTGAACCTTTTCTAATGCAAGTATACCTTTTTTGAGATGAGGAGACCACATCTGCAGGCAGTATTCAAGATGTGGGCATACTAGGGATTTATATAAGGGCAATAAGATACTCTCGGTCTTATTCTCTATCCCCTTTTTAATGATTCCTAACATCCTGATTGCTTTTTTGACTGCCGCTGAACACTGCCTGGACGTCTTTAGAGAACTATCCACGATGACGCCAAGATCTTTTTCCTGATTCGTTGTAGCTAAATTAGCCCCCATCATATTGTATATAGTTGGGGTTATTTTTTCCAATGTGCATTACTTTACATTTATCCACATTAAATTTCATTTGCCATTTTGTTGCCCAATCACTTAGTTTTGTGAGATCTTTTTGAATTTCTTCACAGTCTGCTTTGGTCTTAACTATCTTGAGCAGTTTAGTATCGTCTGCAAACTTTGCCACCTCACTTTTTACCTCTTTCTCCAGATCATTTATGAATAAGTTGAATAGGATTGGTCCTAGGACTGAGCCTTGGAGAACACCACTAGTTAGAAAAAGGAGAAGTAAATGAAGATTTTTGCAAACTACATATTTCACAGTACTTTGTAAAGTTAGAAGCAATTATCTGTAAGCTTTTCAGAGTGGTGCTTTCCTTCAGAGTCCTATGTGTATTAAAGCCCTCCAGAAAGCACCAGTTTGTGAGTGGTACATATAAGTACTGTAAGCCATATCCTTATTTGGTGTAAATTAGTGTGGCTCCATTGACTTTAGTGGAGTTATATTGATTTGCAACAGCGAGGAGCTGGAGCAATACATTTAAAAGCAGTTTTCACTATGGCCAACTTTGGTCAGTAAATTATCTGCAATATAGTTAAGAGAAATGTTTTTATCTAAATGTTTGTCCACCGCTGTACCAAGCAGATTGAAAAGGCTTTATTTACTGTACCAGCTTAAAATGTCAACCTGTTCTTTGCTTTTGATTATATTATGAAAAACTACAATAGGCGTTGGTAAGGAACTGCTACAATTTGTTCAAGATAAAAATATAAAATAGATGTAGATCTCTGAATTAGTTAGGGACTGCATGAAAACATACTCTTAACTTAGTCTTTCATAACTGTTTTGCATAAAAGTAATTAGAGTTTTGCTGTAAGCATTACTAACATGAATTTGATTTTTCTTTTTGAAACAGGAACTGCTTCTTGATTATTAATATTTTGTCTAATAGATATGTATTACTGACGGCATTTTGAGGACTTGCTGATAAGTTTATAGGTGTTTTATTGTACATTGCCTTGACAATTTAAGGTACAAGCTGGTCAATTGTTTTCTGTTATCATGTCATGAAATTATGATATAAAATAAAAATAAAAACACACAGTAATTAGGTGCCTTACAGGTTAATACTTGATTTCCTTGTTCAACAATAAATCAATTCTCATGCTGTCCCATCTACTGACCCTCCCCAAAAGACTGTAAAACATTTGTATCCACGTGCCCCATGCCACCTCTGTTATGGCTTCTGTTGTGCTGTCACTACTTCTCTCCATCTCCAAAGTACCATATAACACCTTTTAGTCTCACCAAGCCAGACCTTAGATATTTTGGCATAGTTCCTCACTGCAGCTCCAACTGTTTTGCTCCTGTCCCTTTGAACTAGTCCATCCTGCAGGAGTGCAAAACTGAGACAGCTTTGGCCAGCTGGAAATTCTACAGGTGTGTATGGAAAATTCCCAGATGGTGTAGAACTGGCATAGCAGCCCAAAACTATTCCTTCTCCCAGCCCCGTGACCTAAATGGGATAGCTTTGAGAGGCACAGGTCTATAGAACTTCTCTATACTCTGGCTATTCTTGGTTGCCAGAATAGCCCCTTGGGGCCGTAGGAAGCCATGTTTATACCATTTAAGGCCAAATCAGCTTCCAACTGGCTCAAGAAATAAGGTCCCAGAAAAGGTGATGTAAATCAACTTAGTTCCTCATCTCTCGGGTCCTGCACTGAGCACAAAAAAACAGGCCCTGGAATTCAAGAGGTATAGGTGGTGTTATGGCACCATCATGACAAAAGAGGTGGGGTTGCTCCAAATTATTTATTGTGTTATAATATTATGCCTTCTAGTTCTAATACAGTAGAACCTCAGAGTTACAACTGTCGAGCCAACCACACACCTCATTTGGAACCAGAAGTATGCAATTAGGGAGCAGCAGAGACAAAAAAAAAAAAAAAAAAAGTGGGGTGGGAAGGCAAATTCAGTACTGTATTAAACGTAAACTACTAAACTAAAGAGAAAGCAGCATTTTTCTTCTGCATAGTAAAGTTTCAAAGTTGTATTAAGGCAATGTTCATTTGTAAACTTTTGAAAGAACAACCCTAACGTTTTGTTCAGTGTTACGAACATTTCAGAATTGCAAACAACCTCCATTACTGAGATGTTCATAACTCTGAGGTTCTACTGTATTAGTATTAAACATTTGTCAATATCCCCATTGATGTGTATGGCTCTCTACCAAGAAAAAATACAGCATTCCAGTCCTGAAATGACCTCTTGTGTGATTTTTGCTTCTATTTCTATTCAAAGAATAATGTGGTATTCAAAACTTGTACCCTGAGTGGTATTTGCACTCTTACTTGTATTTGAGTTCTCTTTATGACTGTGAGCTCTGGCACTTCAATCACCCATTATTCTGCAGAACTGCTGATACTCATCAACAGTTGGAATTTTTGCATAAGGGATGGGATAAAAGGAAAACAATTAAAAACTCTGGGTATAGTCTTCTAAAACTACAATGTGAATATTGAAAAATAATATCTGCAATTTGCTGAAGGGAGGCCAGCTTCAAGTTTAATTCAGCATCCGGGAATGTTCTATTCCTGATATAATGGAATCTAGGAACAAAGAGTATTTATACATTTACTAAGGCACTTAAGAAAAAACACATCAAAGTGTAGCATCTTTCCGATGAGTAGAGCCCTGCAAGTCTGTGGATATTCACTTTATATCCATGTACCATTTTTGCAGATAGCAGATCAGATGCGGATACAAATTTTTTATTGGCGCAGGGCTCTAAATATAGGATCTCAAAAGTGGGGAAGCAGCTGTCTGAAGCTCATAGCCTATGAGGCTGCTTCCCTGCCTTCCAGAGTTTATATTCCCTCTCCTCCACCCCATACAGAAAAAGCAGAGGTGATAGATCAAGACAGGCAGCAAAATCCCCTATGCACTTATCAGCACAGTTTAAGCATAAAAGTAATCTAGCAAGTCTCTCCTGACTTCATTGCTCTATCATGAAGCAATACTAACTTACTTTGCAGAAGCAGTTGCCTCCCTCTCCAACTGACCTGATATGGCAGAAATTAAACATTGGCTGAGCAACAAGAGCACACCTTCACCCCCTTCTGTACCCTTAACCCCAGCACCCCCCCACCAGCACCCCTAACCCTTGCATCCTCCTCCTGTGCCTCTCACCCCTGCACTGTACCCCCTTGGCCCTAACACTTGCACCCCCCTCCTGTGCCCACCTGGGGAAACTGATCTGGAGTCACAGAGCACCTTGCTCCCCTCTCTCAGCCCCTCTAGGAGGATGACCTGCCAAGCCAAGTGGTGCCAGGGCTCAGCTCCTTTGAAGCATGGTATCCCTGCAATAGTATTCCCCTTGAATGCTTCCACAGGGAGAACAGTGACTGCTGCAAAGGAACTGGGAATGCTGAGCTAAGTGTGATGACTATAAATCACAGGCTAAATAGGCGGCAGACTTTCTTATTTTATAGTTTAGTTTGTGATTTTGAGCATTATTGACTTAAGACATTTGTTTTATTATTTTTAATGTAAAAGGCTATTTGTTCTGATGCCTGTTGTATAAGATTGCTGTTTAAAATAAAAACAATAATTGCATGCACATTTATTAAGCCATATAGCTTTCTTATACAATATACATGCACGCACTCAGACACTCCTCATGAAAGGCACTATGAGTTAGCATGCTGCTGCAGGTGCAGTGCCAATGTGGATAAAGATAAGAGATGGAGTGCAGATTGCGGGTTGGATACAAGTTGATTCTTTCAGATGTGGATCCATGTTTTTGTATCCGCACAGGGCTCTACTTATGAGGTTTCCTTTTAAACTCACGACAGTATCACACAATCGTCTCAGTTCAGCACCACTTACACTTATTTCAGAAGAAGTCTATAATTACTCACTTTATACGCAACTCACCACAAATAATTGGTTGAACACTATCAATATAAATCTGTTTTAATCTTGCTACAATGGAAGCAACTAAGCAAACCAAAATTATTCCTAATTAAACACTTGCTTTCATCCACACCAACATCCTATATAACTTTATTATTTTACATTTTATAATTTCATTTTTGTCAATTATCGTGACCAATATAGTCTTGAAATAGAAAATATCTGGAATGAAAACACTGAAAAGCAATACTGCCATTGCATAAGACAAGCACACTCCTAAATACTACAGTTGGGCCTGATTTTGCTACTATTGAAGTCAAAGGGACTAGGATCACATTCTCTATGATCTACAGACACCAAGAACAAATCCAGCTGCGAGCTGAAACATAAAAATAATGTAAATAAGTAACAAATTGAATGTTTTACAACTTAGAATGATTTTGATCAGGCTGTTTCCTGTATAATTACTAAGTTGACTCACCAACTCAGTAAGTTGCCAACATGTACAGTAGTATCTTATAGCGCCATCTACTGAAAAAATCTTAACACATCAGACATTAGATTTAAAGCCAAAGGGGAAAAAAAAGTTGATTTATTTTTATGGCATATATTCTCATAGACTTTAAGGTCAGAAGGGACCATTATGATCATCTGGTCTGACCTCCCGCATGATGCAGGCCACAAAGCCGTCCCTACTCTCTCCCTTGACTCTGCTAGATTCATATAATTGCAGACAATATTACATTTATATTTTAACTAAAGTATGAACAGATTAGCAATACATCCATGGTTTTACTAATTCACTCGCAGATGAGTGAGATAGATGGGAGTCACATGTGGACAACAGAACAGTAGCTAGTGAGGCAAAGGGGCAGTACTTTGAAGGTGCTCCTCAACCCCTGCGTGGTCTCTAAAGCCCCTTTCCAAAACTGGGTCTCTTCTCCATATTCATTTTTCCCCTCTCTCTCAATGGCATTTGGCACTGTCAGTCATCCACATCCATACAGCCTTTATCTATCAAGGAATGAGAGAATCAAAAAGGATGAACAGATAGAGAGTTGGACGTTTGGTGCAGCTGAAATAAGCACTCAGAAGTTTGGACTACTTTTCTGATCATTATCCAAAACTATCCAACCATCTTTGGACGGCAAAACTGAGCTAGAAGTCTCATGAGACCCAGACTCTTCTGTGAGGTTTTATTAATTATTATTATTCCTTCCTGTTTCCAGTCAGGCCAGAAATTCTTTCAAAATAGCTTTTCCTGTGGTATTTTGGCACATTTAATTCCAATTCCAGCTTGATTTAGGAAGTCCAAAGACTGGCAAAAATGAATAATACTCTAAGTAAAAAAAGTTGACTGAACTTCCTGCAAAAAAAGTTGAGCAATTTTTTTTTCCAAAAAGATCAAGTTCTGATTAAAGAATGAGTGGAAGTTGCAGGTACTTGTTATAGCCCAACTGGTCCACCCATCCTTAGTGCAAGTTCAAGGTAGCCTATGGTACAGCATCTGACCACCATAAAATAGTTGTAATGTCAGAGCAGCAATAGTTTTATAAAGAGTGAAAACATGTTTCAATTTGATTCTATTCATGGATGCTAGACACCTCAAAAGATAGAAGAATGTTAGAATATGGATTAATATAATAGAAGTTTAATCTATCTTAGAGATAGCAATATCCTTTTATCAGAGGAAGCATTCTTTTGGGACATTAACTATAAGACATCTGCCATAAATAGGCAGGGGATCTATCTCTGGATTTTATATGCTGTATCATTGCCTCTCTCATTGCTACTGAAGGTTCTGGTCCTAATTCTCCGATTTGCACCTTGTGCATTTGTTTATACTTGTACAAAATGGGTGCAAAATGCTATCAAATCAGGATGGTGGCATTTTACATCTGCTTTTGTAAAGAATAAATGACCTCACAAGGTGCAAGGCAGTGGGAAACAATCAGGCACTCTGTGTGACAGAATGCACCCCCGTATTCAAACTCCCCACACTATTGTAATAATCTTTGTACAAGATATGCTTTGTGAGGTATCATGTGAAAACTCATAACTTATCAGTAAGTAATATCATGGTAAAATGTGTGTAGCAGTATTATGTGTAAAGTTACAAATTTCCCCCTGTATGATGTTAAAAAATACATGTTCAGACTCACCTAGCACCAAACTGGTCAAATAGACCTGTCTTGAACAAAGGAGAGTATGCTTATTTTAGTTTGCATTTAAGCAGAAAGGGGGAAGGGAGAAAAAGGAAGCTCTCCCAGGTGAAAAAATCCAGCAGAAAACATCCTTCCACAGACTTTGAAAAGCATTTCTAGCTGAGAAACAGGGGACAAAGGGAGACAAACTATAAAAAGGAGGGTGAAACACCCCAAGGGACCTCTCCTCTCTCTCCCCCTGTCCATCTCACTCTTTACAGCTGAGAAGACAAAAGACTCTGGGGGAAAGGTCCTGACCTGAGATTTTGGTCAGTAATGCTGTTGGGAGCATGTGAGTAAGAGCTTTACCTTGAATGAAGTTAAATCTGTCAAGTTTAGCACTAGAAAGCATTTTATCTTTATTTTTCTTGCAACCATTTCTTAAAATGTATCTCTGTGTAGTTAATAAACTTGTTTTATTGTTTTAGCTAATCCCATGTGTTTAAATTGAAGTGTCTGGATAACTCCATTTAAGGTGGCAAGTTGATTTATATTATTCCCTTAAATGAATAATGGTCTTAATATATTTGACCTGTCCAGGTGAGGGGTGGGCAGTGGAAGACATACATTTCTGGGGTAAAATCTGGGACTAGGAGTCTGTTGGGGTCACCCTGCAGCATAACCAAGGCTAGTGAGAGCCACAGTGTGACTGGCAGGTAGCTGTTACACAAACACTTCTGGGAGGGACCTGGCAAGCTGTTTGTGAGCAGTCCAGGTTGGGAGCTACAACAGTAAGGCATTGCTAGGCACTCCAGTTGCAGGGCGGTCTGGATTGCACCCTGCTATGTCACACTGTTACTCCTATTTCTGAATGCTTTCATTCTGGCTCTGAGCACACAATGTGTTTAATATCTGCTGGGGGAGGTGGGTTAAACCACCATAATGTTCCAGCTATATCTCAAGATTGCAAGTCTATTTGTCCCCTTTCCTGGAATCTTTCCATAGGCACAAGAACCTATCTTGATGGTGATGGCACCTGTCAGAAAGGCTAAGGTCAATTTATAGGAAGGATGAGACTGTAGCTAAGTATTAAGTGAAATACCTTACATCAGCCTTTGAGAAATCTAAAAATGTTCAGAGGAGCTAAAGGTCAGTAGGAAGGCATCAAGAGTTCCCCATGCACTTAATATTTAACCCTGAATTAATCTCATGGCATCAGCCAGTCTATCAAAGGTGTGGAGGGCAAGGAGCACATAAATCTTCTTTGAATGGTATCTAAAAAGGTTACATTTTGTAACGTAGTCTGTTGAAGGAACTGCCACTTCATATTCCTGCAATATCTTTTTTCCATACTATCTGCTATCTGAAGCCAGCTAGCAGTCTTCTGGACCAGTACATAGAAAGGCACAAGTATACACCCAGCCTCCCTATCTGGGAAACAATGTTCAACATATATCCAGTAAAAAACAAGGATCTCTGATGGATCTATAATCACAGCCAAAGCAAAATACAGATCAAGTAAGATTATGGCATAATGTTATGCTTGCCTGACTTTTGGAGTAGACAACTGATGAATGGCTAGAAAGAAAGTATGGCTATTTGGCCTATGAGCATCAAAACAATAACAATTCTTATTCATGTTAGAAATTGTTGTGGGGCTAAGAAAGTAGTGAGCAGTACAAGTGATGATCCCCAGGATAAGCTAGCAAAGGACTAATACTTAGGGAAAGCAGTGGATGAGGTTCACTCAGTATGAAGTTCTTACTACAAATGTGTTTTATTAAAAAGCTCTGGCACCTTTCCTCTGCTTCCCAAATGTATCATGGATTACAGCTTCAAGACTGCTTGAAGAAGTTTGAAAGTGTCAATGTTTCAACAAGATTATGTGGCTGCTCCACCTTGTTAAAAAGTGGACTGGGTAAGGGAGGATGTAGGATCCATGTATATGAGGACACATGGAAAAAGGCCTAGAGATGAAAGTGGGAGAAAGACAATGTCTTGGGGAGCAAGGGGATAAGTAAGAAAGAGAAAGCAGTTCAGAGGTAGCTATATAGGGCCTTAAAGATCAAGATAAGGAGCTTAAATTGGGAGCAAAAATAAAAAGAATACAATGAAGGGATCTGAAGGAGGGCTGAACAAAGTCCAAATGGCAAGCAAGTTGGATTATTTCTGTGGCCATGAGGACTATCCAGGAGGTGAGAAATAGTCAGGGCCTGAACAACAAGTTTGGCAGTGGAGACAGAGAAATGAATGGATCCTGGAGATGTTGTTAAACAACCACTAGTAAGATTTTTTCAACACTATATGTGTGAAGTGAGAAGAAGAAATGACACTGAGGTTGGGAGCCTGAAGGACAGGAAAGAGTGGCAGTTTCAGCTGTGACCAGGAGGAGGAGGATTTGGAAGTAGAGAAGAGTTCAGTCTTGATCATGTTAGTTTGAATCGGCATCGAGACATCCAGGAAAACATCACGGAGGCAGCTGGAAACTGAATGATGTAGGAGAAGACAAGTAGAGAGGTCAGTCTGCAAGTCATCAAGGTAGATTTGCTAGCTGAAGCCATCCCGTGACCAGAGGAAGTCACATGGTGATAAGATGCAAAAAGAGAGGCCAATGCAATGCCTAGGGGACAGTTAAACTGTAAAAAGTAGTGAGTGACCGGGTAGAAAATGCTGTATCAGACAGCAAAATACGCTTCCTCTAATGTAGTAGTAAGCTATTTAAATCATTAGATTAGGAATTAGAAAACCACAAAATAATCAGGCCGTGACACTGCATTGCTATAGGATAATGTTCAACCACAACCTGCAATCACTTCATATTTATGCAGTCAAGATATAATGATAGTGCATCATCATCTGCTCAAACCCATTCGTCCCAGCAGCTGAGGAAGGGGAATATGCTTTTGCTTTTTCAGTGGTAAGATCCATTCTTACCTATGACAGAATCCCAGCATTTTTGTTCCTGCTGCCCCCACCCTCATGTGAGAGGAGAACCTCAACAGCATGCTGCAATGCCAATTTGTTTGCTCACTACTATCTGCCCTTCTGAAAGTATTGATCAAAATCCTAAGAAGCAAGAAGTGTACAAAACACCATAAAGAGTTGTTTGTGTTCTTGAGCCACCTGCTAAGAATCACTGCTCTAGATTTTCATATGTGCTGAGCATCTGCAGCTCCCAGTAAATTGAAGTGGGGTAGTAAGTGCTCAGCACTTCTGAAAAAGAGACCACTGATCTGTTGCCAGACATTCGTGCAACCAGAATTTTTCTACCAATACTTCAGTGAATGAGGCATTCCAACTGTTAGTGTTTAAGAAAGACTCCGAGGGAGGATCACATACTTTCTTCAGATGTTTACAGCAAGATAAATACATCTTAAATTTGGGATATAGCCAAAGCTATGCTTAGAATGTAATTAAAGGACTTTGGTGTCATTGATTTTCAAAGCCATCACAAGCATGTGTCAGCAGAATATTAGAAACATTGCATTCCAAATTCTCTCTAGATGAGTTAAAATGTTATGAAATTAAGATGAATATAATCTGGTTTAGTGCACAACTTCCCAACTAAACTGCCCAGCTTGCTTCAAACAAAATCCACTTTACTTTTTTTGGATTAAGCAGCAGCAAGGTAACATTACCATGAAGAAAAGTCAGAGACCAGAGAAAGGATTATGCTCTTTACATCACAGACAGAGACTGAGTAGATAAGGGAGGTGATATTATCTTATTGGCAGGGCAGGAGGGGTAGAGTCAGCCATAGGTCAGAAAAATCTCCCATACAGACCTCTACAGAACTGTACTGTACTTTAGAAAAAGCTATGTATCCTACACATTAGAAAACAACTGTATATCATGACATTAGTGAGACTCTGACATTCACAAAGTTAGCCACATGTTTAAGTGCTTGCAGGAACAGGGCTTTCGTGAATTGTTTCATTTCTGGTTCAGCAAAGTACAAGTTAGACAGAGTTTTGCCTGAATGAAGAGTGATAAATAGAGCTCTGTAAAAACTGTATCTTTAATTATTTCCATCTAAATAAAATGTTTTGAATTCATATACTTTAAGATCAGTTTAAGTGAAAGAGAACCAATTACTCAGTGCTCCCTATCAGCTGATTCTTTGTCATCTGTTATTCAGGCTTTGTAATACTAGCTCTTACAGACATTGTAACAAGAGAGGAAAATAAGAGAAAGGAAAATATTTAAAGGAGGACAACATGGGAGGAAGACTAATATTCATGTACAAGGAAAACAGAACTGTTTACTTGAGTAGATATACAGTAGCTTGAACTCATTTTCATTTTTCACTTTAGTTCAGTTAGTTCTTTAAAAAAAAGAAAAAAAAGAAAAGAAATTGTCTTCCCTTTGTGCATTTATTTCTGGCTATGGAAGTTGGTAGATTGGAATAAAGGTAGTTTATTGCAATGTTATGATGACCCCTTGTGGTAAAAACTAAATATGCTGTTTCATAAAGAGTTACTCTGAACCTTTTTATGTCAAAGGCTAAATTCTGACCTTAGATCTGCACTATCTTTTCATGTTAATTCTGTTTGGCCTGAACTAACTTACCCTCATAAACATGATCTACATGCTATCTTATTTGTTTTACCACTAGGAAGCTGTCTGGCTATAAGTTCTTTTGAAAAATCTCAACCTTTACCCCTTAACCCCCAACAAAGTTAATAGGTGACAGTGTTGTTTTCTCTCATGGAAACTTGTTAATGCTGAATGACATCTTGGTATAAATATCAAGAGTACATACTCGTAGAATTTTACATATACTTCTAGTCAGCCACAAAATATAAGAGAAATGTACTGTTCTAGCCACTACTACCCAGAAGTTGCAACAGTAGGTATTGAGCAAGGCCATTCTTTTGGGTGTACGAGACCAACAAGACGTTTCTATAAAAAGACAAGTTAACCAAAATGAGGGAACAATCAAGTCACTGTTTTAGCTGACTGCTGCAGTGTTTTGGCAACTTTCATTTAATTAGAAAAAAAGTCTTCGATTTATAAAGGGCATACTAAAAACGTTTGTTAATTAGCTAAATTTTTATATAAATCCATTCTGAGCCATTGCCAAGGCAGTCTCTTTTTATAAATTTTCCTTGTACCAAAAATCAATCAAGTCTTTTGCTGAATGTAATCCATCTACATGTATTGTATGGTCCAATTCAAGATCCTAGCCCTTATCTTTTAAGGCCATTTCGAGCCCAATATGGGACCCATATATATCTCAAGAGACCACTTCTCTCTGCACCACAACAACATTCAAGGTCAGTGAGGACACTTTGGCTGATAGTCCCCACAGTAGAACTTGTGGGGATCAGGGGTAGAAATTTTTCAGTAGAGGATCCTTGATTTGCTTCAGTCAAGGATCCATACGAGCCCAAACCTTTCTACCATAAGGACATATTGCAAGAGCCATTTCTGCACAGGTTTTCTCCTAACAGAGTTTTGAAAGAGCCTCAGCAATATAACCTTGAATGGCCACAAGCTAGATTTGTTCCCTGTTCAAGTACTAATGTGGCTGTGACTGGGGTAGACCAGAGTTTACCTGCTCTGAGGTATTACTTGTTGATATAATGCATACCGTACAGATGTATGCAATAAAAAATACTTGCTTTTGGTGAAAGCAACGGTAGACTCTCATGGTTGTATTTTTTGTCTAAAAATAGCAGGTTTAAGTTAAAATGGGGGGTTTGTGTGTCTTTTAGCAGTAGGGTGGCATCTCACGGCAATGATTATGTGGATACCAAGAGTACGAGTTCTTTTTTCCTTAACTTATTATGCTCTACACTGCGAATCCCTTAATCACAGTTACACAAATAGACAGATTCATCTATTTCAAAGTGCTACACTTGGAAATAACTGGTCAACAGCAGGTGTAAGGAGTTCACAGTGTGGCCCTATAGAAGCACCAGAGCTGTTAGCATTTTACACTGCAGGAATGAGGATGCCTCGAGGAACTTATTAAATGGCCAAATCCTGCTCATTTACTCACACAAATAGGTCCCTTGGATATAAATCAGTAAGTGTCATCACATGAGTAAGTGACCCTTCAACACTGATAATACGATAATATATTTGCACAGCACTATCAATCACATACATAAGCATACATGATAGAAAGCCAAGCCTTCGTGAAGTTTGAGAGTTTTATTTTGTTTTCTGGGGTTAGCATTGAAAGATTTGCCAAGTGATTTCCCACTCCTTCAGACAGATCAGGATGTTCAACCTAAAGGAAGTTTAGGACAGAGTGGAAAAAGACTGACAAAAAGTTACACGCTGTTTCCAGAGACACTAAAGTGATTTGCAACTGTACAGACATTGCCTACAAAATGAAAGGCAGACTCTCCTGTCGTAAGTACTAGAAACTCATTGTATGTGCCTAAGTGAAGAATTATGTTTAGACAGCCACTGCAATACCTGTAAGTGATTAGATACAGTGGTGAGAGTACTACAGAACACCCTGCAATAGATAGGTAGCATCTGAGTTACCCTGCATATCACGTTGCACCTAAAAGTGGCTTTTCTATGACAGCTCTCCTACAAAAGGTTAAATTTAAAGTGCTGTAAGGATGATAGCGGGAAGGAGAAATATGTTCTCTCAGTGACATATCCACTTTTCTCAATTTGTCTATGGGTGTGTGGGGGACTGTTTTTTTAATATGCACAAGACAGAATAGAATCCATCTCACTCTTCCATAGCTGGATGAGCTCTGCTAACAAACATGACTCAAAACACATTTTGATTTTCAAGAAACCATCTCCAGTTTCCCAGGAACAATTCAGCACTACCAGTTAGCTGCAGGGCAAACGACTATATTTACATCTCTACCTACCTAGTATGTTTAATGTTTAAATGGTGCATCATTTCACCTGCAATTGGTTGTAGACACAAAATTGGAGACCAGATTGAGGCCCTTTAGCATCTGGCTCACAGGGCAGGGGTGCTGACAGAGAGTGCCATCTTAGATAGTTACTTTTCTGACTCCAGCCACATTTCAATGTAATTGATCACAGCCTATGTTCAATTAGGGTGACCAGGTGTCCCGATTTTATAGGGACAGTCCCGATATTTGGGGCTTTGTCTTCTATAGGTGTCAATTACCCCCGACCCCCGTCCCAATTTTTCACACTTGCTATCTGGTCACCCTATGTTCAATTCATATACTACACTGAAGCCATTCAAAGCTCTGAAAATGAAGCTGAGTGTTTAAATGCAGAGGACAGACAGCTGTTGTAGTTTTTGCTGCTGGCTCAACCCTCTCCTTGACACGACAAGGTAGGTGCTATGCACCTGATCTCAATGTTGCTGAGCACTAATCAAGCATAAACACAAGTATCACCTAACAGGCAATAAAGTCCTTTTCCTCCCCTTTTTTAGCTAAATGGGAAGTGTACAGCCACTTCTGACCCAATAGATTAATCTGATGATAGTTAGCACATACACACTTTAATTTTAGAAAATGCCTTTCAACAGCAGCTGTGAAACACCACAGGAAATGACTAAGTCAGACAGTTGTTATTCTTATATCAATTAAGCTTAACACATTACCGATCAAGTTAACAGAATCTGAAATTTTATTTTGAGTCCAAATCAAAAGGGAGAAGCCTAAAAAGATCACTGAATTTACATCAATGAGATTGTTCTTGTAAGATCTGTATTTTAATAAGGTACTTTGATATTTGAATGACCAGAGCTTGAGTATCCCGACACAGTCTTGGGGAAGTCATAGCTTGGAGGTGACCTCTAGATGTCCACTCCCAAGGCCTATGAAGGTCAGGCACTTCGTTGAGGATCCATTCTTGGCTGGAATGTTTGGGCCTGACCCAATGCCCATTGAAATCAATAGAAAGATATCATTGAAGTCAGTGTTTTCTGTATTAGGCCTGGCACAAAGAGGGATCAGGTACTCCATCTCTTAGTACATACCAGAAGTATTCAGTATTTGTCTCAATTTTTGTGTTCTGTTCTCCTGGACTGTGACAGAATCAGCCAGAGGGAAAGACTGATGGGGAAAAAAATCAAGAAGTATTGTGAGGTAGCTCACTCCCGATATCAGGACAAACCACTTATCAAGGCATTGGGCAGATAGAGTTTATCTGGCTGTCAGTCTTACCACACATGAACAAGCCAGGCACAGGTAAAAGACAATTTCAATCTCATGCCAGGCCTTACTTCCTTTAGGGAACCTCTGGAAGGCAGCAGTCTCTCACACATTTCCTGAACCCAGACAAGCTTCTCTCTCTCAGAGTGAGAGCTGGAGATCTGATCTTCTTCCCAGTCAGCCCCCAGTTGAGTTGTGTTCTTCCCTTTTAACTACTCTGTCCAAGCCTGACACCCATGGCAGGTGTAGCAGGGCAGGACTGATTAAGCCAAAGGAGGTCATTAACCCTTTCCTCACCAGTGCAGGCTTTGTATACCCCATCACACCTCAGGATGAGGTAGGAAATCAGGATAGTAATCTTGCATTTTTTACACATTGCTCTCTACATTGGAGTGCAAAAGACAATTCTTTCTTTTGTAAAAACAGACATTTTCAGATTACATGAGTTTCTTGAATGGCAGCATCTGCATTCAGGCAATTTAGTGCAGTCATTGTTCAATATGTGATCAGAGATGACCTAAAAAAACCTGGCCCTAATATATTCAAGAAGCATGAAAATCCAATTCAAGTTTGATTGTACATTCTAAGTCCAGCTGCAAATCATTTTATGTAAAAAGTGGTTAAATCCTTTGCCCCCTCTTCTGTCTCTCCTTAGCCCATAGTAGATCCCAGTTCTGATTCTGACAGGAAGGAGTTAGATTTGTTGTCTGGCTGATTAGCTGGTGTTTTGTAAGCATCACGCAAAGTGCAGCCAACTACACTGGGCACAATAAACAGGAAGAAACAAGTCAGTAAAACCCAACCACAAGCTGACTGGAAATTAGTGACTATTGGTCATCACCTTCAAAAGAGAAGCACAAGACTTTGTACTGAAGGTTGTCACTTCCACAAAACAGCACAGAGCGTAAGCCCTCTTTATCTCCATGACGGGGTACTCAGAGTTTTACTTCAATGTGGACCATGGCTACCTGGAGGGGCTGGTCCGAGGTTTTAAAGCTGGGATCTTGACCAATGCAGACTACATCAACCTAGTGCAATGTGAAACACTGGAAGGTGAGTCTGTCTCTCGATAAGGTAAACGAACAAATACTGTTGGCTAGATCACTGATGAAAGTTAAAAAAGAGACAGGTCAGAAAAAGAAAGATAAGGGATAATGTTATTGAAAGCAAGTAATAATCCTGTTTTTCCCTTTTGGAAACATCCTAGAGAATTTAATAGGAGTGAAGTCAATATGGTTCTATAGAATTTACTCAATACATCTATAGGCTGAGATTTTCAAAGAGATTGATACCCTACTTATAAATTTTTCGCCATACTATACAGAATTATATATCTGTATAGGATGGTTCACAAAACCTGGAAAAAGCTTATAATTTGGTACTAAATCCATAGATTTTTCCATAGGGTGTTACTGTGTTACTGCATGGCTTTTAGATCTTTAAGAGACTTTCCACTTTAAAGGAGAAAAACTGGGTTTTAGGGAGATAAATTTGCATTACTCTTAAATGAAGAAAGGTTTTTGTGAAGGTGACTTTGTTGCAGAGGAGAAGGGAACATGCAGTTGTTTCCAAAGCAGCTTTTCTGCGGGTCAGACTGGCCACAGACTAGATCATGCAGATTTGTGAGAATAGATAAGGAGATGATCCCTCTCCAGGCATTTCTGAAAAAAACAACTTACAAGCAGAAAATTTCTTTTGCAAATAAATGAACACAGGCTCTCTTCTGTATCTGAGAATAATAACTGCAATTATTTAACCAAAATCTTTTACACTTAGGAATTCTATTAGGTCAAATTATCAGCATAATGACTAGAAATGCAAATTCATTCTGTCTGGAAAATTAGCAGCTTTGCTTCTACAGTGATGGTAGCAGAATTGGTAGGAGAGGAGAAGAAGCTGAAACTTGCCCACAACAACGCTCATCCCTCCCTCCTTACACAAGGCTGGGCTAGTGGATCTTATAATAGCTTGGAAGTGTGACCAGTTCCTGTAACCTCTTTGTACTAGTAAATATGCCCTAAGGAACTTACCAATTCTACAGATATATTCCTGCTACAGCAGGTAATTTCCATGAGACAAATATCTCCTGCTCAATGAATGTACAAGCTCTACTTCAAAATGCTGAGAGAAATAACTGACAAAATGACTGATTTATTAAACCCAGTGCTCTTTCTTCCTAGACATAGCCAAAAACACCCTATCACCTGTGGGTGAACACTTGTAGCAAAAGTGATGACTCTGTATCTGACTTATCAGTCCTGCTCCTCAAAGGAAACCTTCACACCACTTTCAAAAGACAAGCCTGGGAGCTTACATTCCTAACTTTTCTAGACACCAAAAATCATGGACTAATTAGAAACATTGGATTTATGGTTATTGCAGCAATCTGTAACCCTCTAACAACTCCGCCAGCAACTTCTCCCCTCCCCTTTCCTCCCTGTGACTGATGGGGTGTTAACAGGCCACTTCACCCTGAAACATGTGTTAATTACTTATGCTAAATAATCTGGTCAAACCTTGTATTTAGCTGACACTTGTTAGTTTCCCAGACCTGAAGAGCTCTGTGTAAACTCAAAAGCTTGTCTCTCACACCAATAGAAGTTGGTCCAATAAAAGATATTACTTCACCCACCTTGTCTCTTTAATATCCTAGGGTTAACATGGCTACAACAACACTGCTTACAATACATATTCTGATAATCTTATCAGTGAAGTATGTTAACAGCTCTTTGCAGAGCTTGATACTTGAGAGTGGTGTCTGGGTTATGCAGTAGGGGTTGACTAGCTACCTCACCCAGAGAGGAAGACCCCTTAAGAGTGGCTGTATCCCAAGGTGCTAGGAATGCATTTGTGAGGAGTAAATCAAGGCAAATGAGTCAGTGGCAAAGTTGGAAATAGATCACAGGAAGCTTGATTCCTATTCCTCTCTGACACAGTAATGTACTCTAACCCCTACATATCTGTTTGATACATTAAAAAAAAAAACAAAAAGGAAAGCTAAATTATCACTTTTCATCTTCATAGAAAATGTAGGTATGTGATACAAAATATGGGTGAGTACAAAAAGATTTTTTAATATATTTAGACTTGATTTTAAGCATAATTATATTTATGTCGGATTGTTTTACCATGCTTATATTTTTCCTCGATCTAGAGATTAATCTAGAGATTAAGCTGAGTATTTTTTCAGTTAGAAAAGAAACCTGTACTGCAGCACTCTGAATACTTCTAGTTATCTGACTCCATTGTCTGTAGGCTTGAAAGGACATAACCTTTACAAATGTTTTGTCAACTGAATCTTGTGTTTAACTCTGTAAAGACTTGTTTAACATGATTTCCTTCATAAGGAATTAGTTTATACTGGCAGCATTCAGTCTGGTGCAGGAAGACCTAGAGAAATACTGGCAGATGCACAGGTACTAACTGGACTGAGTTAGTTTGACAAAAGGAGTGTGTTGAATGTGATCTCTATAATGAGCCCAGTCTGGTGGTTACTCTGTGTATGGCAGAGCTCAACAGATGAGCTCAACAGAAAATTTGTACAGTATTCAGAAAGGCTATGTTATCAGGTACTATAGCAAGTCTACTACTTTTTGCTAACCACCACTTCAGAATTCATTTGTAAATGTAATAATTGTGAATCACAAAAAACACATTATCCCAAAAACTCTATCACTTAAAGCATATGAAGCTATTATTTTAGAATATGCTAGTGGTGTTTTATTTTTTTATTTTTTAAGAGAATGAATGCTAAACAGGTCTGAATACTAAAAATAAATCCAAATCGCTTGTTCTGCCACTGGTAGTGGAAAATGGTCATAAAGCCAGGGGACAATAGTTAAGGGAACTCATATTGGGAATCCTTTGGTGGCACAGGGTTGCTGTAGAGACTTCCGCAGACCCTCCCAGTGCAGGAAGCATGGACAGGATTTTCCTATGTCCATGACCTAGCTTCTAGAATAGCCCCTTTGGAGCTGCTAAGAGCAGAAGTTAGAAAAGTCCAAAGGTCAGGGCCCAAATGTCAGAAGAGCATAAGAGTGACTTCTCTTGAGCTGTGCTGTACAGAACTTGGCTGGAGCCCGTTTCTGGGCTAAGCAGTACCATTACAAGTATACATCTGAGTGTTGATATATCTTCACATATATAAGAACATTGTCCTCCTTGAGATGTAAATAATCCATCTGAACAACGGAAGAATTCTCTAATAAAGTTATAGGGTCAGATTCACTCCTGGTTTATCTCAGCTTCTACCCACATAAACCAGGAGCTCTGCAGACAGAAAGTCAACTGGAGGTACGTTACGGTGGTGCAACAGCACACTCCGGAAGACAGCACAGCCAAAATAGTCAATGAAGTTGACTGGGGAGGGGGTGAGGTAGTCCAGGTGGGAGAATGTGCTGTTTCAGCCGATCACAGCTGCAGCATCACTGGTGGGACTCTATGGAGATTATGGCAGCCCTGCCCTAATACAACTTCTGAGGAGCGACATACGATTTGTCATCTCCTATGGTATGTAAAAAAGCCTGGTTAGGAAAAGGAGGTGCAAATTTCTGCTAGCCCTGCACTTGCTCTAAAAGAAGATAATGACAAAATTCCCTTTGACTTCACTGGAAGATAATCAAGTCTTAATATGGAAATATAGGGTAAAAGCACTGAAACATGTAAAGTTATTCCAGTTGGTTCCATTTCTAGTGTTGTGACAGTTTATCCTCATAGTCTCTTCTGAATCTATTTGTAGACTTGAAGTTACATCTACAGACCACAGACTATGGCAACTTCTTGGCCAATGAAACTGGCCCTCTCACTGTTTCCACCATCGATGACAAACTGAAAGCCAAATTACTCACAGAATTTCAATATTTTAGAAACCACGCCTTTGAGCCACTTGCCACGTTTCTGAACTTTATCACGTAAGTTAAGTTACCTGTTCATTTCAATTGTCACAGTTATTCAAAGTAAGTCAGGGTAAAATTTCTTGTTATCGCAGTTTACACACAGCTGGACAATGAGTGAAATTTATTTAATACTGTACCATTTTAAAGAAGTGTAACTCAGTGTTTAGAAACCTAAAAATCTATTCTTATTTGTTACATCATGGACTAACAGTTTCAAAGTTGTATTACTTGTTGGGGGGGGGGGGAAGAGGTGAGATGGGGAGGAGAGATTTAAATTTTTCAAAATATAATTGTTTTTAAATTAGGGTTTGGATTTTTTGGCAAGATGAAGAAACTCATGATATAGAGGATAGGAGTTCTAATACAGAGTACATACTCTATATTTCCATACGGATAGCAAACTCTCCATTTTGTTTCAAAGTGGCAGTCTAAATATGAATTTCTGTGGTCTTTAGTGAGATGTTTAGATCCTAGTAGCTTTATTTTTGAAAGATCTAAGTGCTATCTGATCTGTTCTTGACTTTAACAACATATTACTGAGAGAACACAGACCTGATTTATGTTGGTTTGGATGCTTTAGCAAAATCTCCTCTTCTCTGTAGTAAGTACACATTCTTATCTTACCTTTTAATACTTGGTGACTGTGACAAACTTGCAAAACTTTACTTCCCAGCTTAGTTTCAGGTAGTAATCTTTTTTCCTGACACAAAAGTAAAGTATCATTAATTTTTCCTCATTATCATAAAGATGGCTGAGTTAATTTTGTGCATGGACTAATAAACATGGTGATTCTGCAAGACCGCACTAGGACAGTTATGCACTTAGAACTGTGCAAAATTCACAATTCTTGTTTCATAGAATTTCATTAAAAAATTATTGCTGTTTTCATTTCACAGTTTTGCATGCACACGTTCCCCTTCCCTCTCACCATACACTGTGGTGTTTTGCAGTAGGGATAGTACTTTCATAGTACGTGACATGCCTTTCACTTCAGTAAGCTACATGTCCAAAATCCTTTAACCTCCTTTCAAACTTTGCATAGGAAATTCCATCAATCTGTTCTGAATCAGTGAAGGAAACCTGAAGAGTAGTATCCATTCTTTAAATGTCACAGGTAAAACACTATGGAAATCTATTCCGTCCACATGTGTTACAGCCCCAAAGTTCCTCAGGGTCATAGCAACATGATGTCCATGAGTGATAGGTTTTGCATTTCAATTTCAGAGTTACTGAAAAGGTCCAGATCATTCACTCTCATGGTAAAACCCACAGAAGACTGCTAAGAGGGAAGAAATCTCTGAGAGGATCCCTATAGCCATGGGGCTGGTCTCAAGGATCCTGAGGGATCTGCTGGAGGCCAGGGTCATCCACCCGAGCTCTGTAGTTATAGTGTCCACAAGTCATGATAGCTCACTTAAAAGAAGAACTCCATCACCAGAGGTGGTTCCAGAGGAACTTTGAATACAGGCACATTAGATACTTGCAGTTATCCTAATGTTCCTCATGGGAAACAGCAATTTCCCCAAACAGCAACAGCTTCTAGTTCATCAGATGTACTTTTGATGCAATGTATTAGTAGATCTTAAATCAAAATCACATCCTAAGGCTGCAATGCTGCATAAGAAGCCTTACCTTACATTCATACTTAGTCCTTTCTTTAGAATAAGTCCAAAAGCACTTGTATATCAAAGCAACACCAGCGTTCAAAATTAATGTTATCTAGCAGTCATTTTTCTGTCTGTGAGATGTTGATATCTGAAAACAGAGCAAGTATTTTGGTGGTTTAGGTCTGTAGGGTTTCTTTTATATTTAAGAAATATATCAAGTTGTTTTGTAACTTTTTTTTCAAACTCAGGTACAGCTATATGATTGACAACGTGATTCTGTTGATAACTGGTACACTGCATCAGCGACCCATAGCTGAACTTGTTCCTAAGTGCCACCCTTTGGGCAGTTTTGAGCAAATGGAAGCAGTCAGCATTGCCCCAAACCCTGCAGAGCTATTCAATGCAATTTTGGTTGACACACCATTAGGTATGAAAATTTAATGATTTGTCTACAGATGCTCCTCTTCACATATTCCTGATAATTTCATTTCAGATCACACCAGCAGTTGTTTCACCAGATATTATATGATTTGATAATTTAACCTATGAGTAATTGGCAACTGCATTGCAGGACAAGATGCAGTTCTGAAGTGGTATTCTGTGCATTTCACAAAACAACTTTAAAATAAGACAGTTGATTAACAATTTTTATTTAACCTGGATAGCAGTCACATATAGAAAACATGCTACACTAGATCAGACTTTTATAGCTTACTTTCAGAAATATCAAGTGACTCTGATAATAATTGAATTGTTATTTCAAGGTTTACTGTAAACATATGCCAACAGCTGTTTCCATAAGTGAATCATTTAGGACAAAATGCCTCTTTCGGCACCAAGGTCCCTAGTAATGGCACCAGTTGTTATATTAAATATTTATTTTATGGCAGGGCCCAAAAGCCTCAGTCGGTTGTAGGCACCCATTGTGCTGGGCACAGTACAAACACAGAAAGAGCCAATCCCTGCCTTGAATGGTTTACAGTTGAAAGATAAAACAGACCAAGGAATGAAGTTGTGGATACAATATACGAGCAAAGGAATATGGTGAACAATTGGCATAGCTTTGTTAGTTACACTTATTGTAATTTTAAGTTATTCAACTGCACAAAGTGGTATAAGATTTTATGTGCACCCTATGCGCTGTGTTGAGCCCAACTCTGTAGGCATTCCCGGTGTAAGGAGCTAGAGCAGGGATGGATTGGGGAAAGATTGGGGCTGGAGGATCCTTTGTTATATGGAGCCTCTGGTCCTTCCCCATATACAAAAACACACACAGAAGGAGTATGGCTAGGGAAGGGAGGCTACACCACCAACTGGGCTTGAGTACCCTCTGCAGAGCAGCTCCATGACCTGGAAAGGAAGATTCTTTTCTTCACTCTCCTCTGGAAATCTCCCCAAAGCCCAGCCCAACTACTTGTGCTAAATGCTAGGGAGTAGGTTAGGGCCTTAAAAGAATTACTCTGTTAGCCATTCCCATCTGATGCTCTCTGGAGATTTGGGCACTGAAAGCTAGATTGATTCCCCTTGCAGCAGAATCCTAGTATAAAGAGAAAAATTAAGAGGATTTCAAATATTTACCTTCCTGTTTCTCTTCCCACTTCCCCCTCAAATTACCCTTTCTTGAAACCACAATTCCTTGATCAATACCACAAAATTGGTAGATTGCTACTGGTCAGGGATGCTCACATATCTCCATATGAATTTATTCTGTAATTTAACATATTCTGCTTTCAGCTCCTTTCTTTCAAGGCTGCTTGTCTGAAAATGACTTGGACGAAATGAACATTGAAATAATGCGAAACAAACTGTACAAGGTAAGTGCTTCTTAGAATACTATACTGCGAACTTCCTATAAAAGTAAAAAAAAAAAAAATCACAAGAAAATGATAGGACATCTAGAATTTGAAAACTATCATCAGGTTCTATTTTTTAAAATCTCACTAATGAAAATGCCATGGGTATAAGTTAGTATCTTAATTAGGGTGACTAGATGTCCCGATTTTATAGGGACAGTCCCAATTGTGGGGTCTTTTTCTTATATAGGCTCCTATTATCCCCCACCCCCGTCCTGATTTTTCACATTTGCTGTCTGGCAGGGCCGCCCAGAGGATTCAGGGGGCCTGGGGTCTTCGGCGGCGGGGAGTCCCCACCGCCGAATTGCTGCCGAAGATCCAGTGCTTCGGCGGCGGGTCCCGGGGCGGAAGGACCCCCCGCCGCAGGTCTTCGGGGCACTTTGGCAGGTCCTGGAGTGGAAGGACCCCCTGCTACCAAATTAGAATCATAGAATCATAGAATATCAGAGTTGGAAGGGACCTCAAGAGGTCATCTAGTCCAACCCCCTGCTCAAAGCAGGACCAATTCCCAGCTAAATCATCCCAGCCAGGGCTTTGTCAAGCCGGGCCTTAAAAACCTCCAAGGAAGGAGACTCCACCACCTCCCTAGGTAACGCATTCCAGTGTTTCACCACCCTCCTAGTGAAATAGTTTTTCCTGATATCCAACCTGGACCTCCCCCACCGCAACTTGAGACCATTGCTCCTTGTTCTGTCATCTGCCACCACTGAGAACAGCCGAGCTCCATCCTCTTTGGAACCCCCCAATTGCCGCTGAAGACCCAGAGCAGAGGAAGCTCCGGGGGCCCGGGCCCCACGAGAGTTTTCCGGGGCCCCGGAGCGAGTGAAGGACCCCGCTCCAGGGGCCCCGAAAAACTCACGTGTGGGGCCCGGGGCAAATTGCCCCATTTGCCCCCCCCCTCTGGGCGGCCCTGCTGTCTGGTCATCCTAGTCTTAATCTATTAGTTATTCGTAAGCAAAAAGTCATTTTAAGTTGTCAACCAAACATAACAGCATTGTTGGATCTTAAGACATCCATAGTAGGTTTTCTAGACTCCCACAATTTTTGGCATGACTAACATTTCTCTTATTTACAAAAGGTAATTAACTTGAAGATTTCTAATTACTTTGATTCTACCACTTTAAATTCCATTTAGTAGAGTTCATTATTGACATTTGTCTATGATCAGTAGAGCTGATTGAATTTTTTCAAATTTTGAAGTTATAGTGTACATTTTTGAATGCTGACAAAAGGGAAAAATTGATGAAGTGTGTGAATTTTATCAACCAGCTCTACATTTAATCTAAGTGTTTTGCTTAATTTTAATCTTGCTTTTTCTAGTCTGTAGTATCTTCTTTGTAGTATCTCATTCTTCACTTATCGGATGTTTTCTGTAGCATACATAAGTAATTTACATCTTCTAGGTACTTTACAAATATTAATTAGTACATAGGACCATATAATATTTCCAGACTATACATATTTCATTCCTGTACATTTTCCTCCTAATCCATTCTCTTCAAAATTTTTCGTATCCTATTTGTTCAGTTATATTCTTTCTTCCTTTTACAGTTGATGACCCAAATTGTATGCAGTATTCCTATAATGGTGCAAAAGGGAAAAATTATTCACTTGGTCTTACAAGTATTATTTATACCTCCCAAATCTGCATTTGCTTTTTAAATATTCAGTGCATTATTACCATTCATATTTACCTTTCCATCAACAATTACACCCAGGGTTTTTATTCTCCCATATTACTACTGTCCAGCCACTCATTTCTCATTTTATAATATATAGCTTTAATTTTTATATCCTATGTGCAATACTTTGCATTTATCCTTGTTAAATCTCTTTATATCCCTCTCTTCTCAGTCCTCCACATTATTGGGGGATCATTCAGTATCTTCTAAATTATTAAAAATTCCCTCCTTCTCTGCCTTCAGTTTAGTGTCAGCTCTGAATTTTATCAATGAATTGTTTAGCCCTTCCTCCAGATGGTATTGCACTGGGTCGATCATGGAACCCCATAGATTGCCTCCATTTATGATTAGCTGTTTATTATGTGGTGCTGGTGACAGCTTCCTTTAATAAGATTCTGTGATGTTGTAGCAAATGTCTTTCCACAACGTAATAGTAACAGTGCCCTTAGAGGGGATCCTAGAAAAAAACCCAGCATGTAACTCAGAAAAATATTTACTAACACAAAGTTTACTTCTTGGGCACACAGGGGTGTCACTAAACAGGTCATGTGCTGAGAAAGTTCCAAGGCAGTTGGAGTGAGACTCCTCACCAGGTCATAGTTGCAGTGGATGTGCTGTACAGCCCCAAGCTGCAGTAGCTTTGTTGGCTGATGTGACCTAACTCAGGGTTTTGAGAAGCATGGGGCAGAGATTAGCTCATGTATCCTCCTAGTTACAGACCCACAGCTTTAGCACCTGCCTCCAAACCCCTCCTCTGCATTGGACTGCTGAGTTTCCCTCAGACATCTGCTTCCTGTGCAGTGGAAGCTTACTGGATCTGGAGTCCAGAGGTCTTCAGCACCTTCTTTGGAGAGCAGGAAGAGTGCAGTATTTGCTCCATTACACTCTTTAGATGTTACTAACATTTTAAGAGGAAGACATTTTAATTTTTCAAGCTCAATCTAGTAAAGCATTTAAACGCATGCTTACCTTTAAGTATGTAAGTAGTCCCATCAATTTCAACTGGGGTACCCACATGCTTATGTGCTTTGCTGGACTGGGGCCTTAACGAAGTTCTATATAAAATGTGTCTTTTTCTCCCCCCTTGTTTAGTCTTATCTCGAAGCTTTTTATAAGTTCTGTGAAAAACAAGGAGGCACCACAGCAGAAATAATGTGCCCTGTTCTTGAGGTAAGACAAGCACAGACCTTATGCATCTAAGTATTCCATGAGGATTTTCTAGCTCAATTATTTAATGCTTTTCCTGCTCCTTCCTTCTTTCCCCGATTTGTAAAACTGACATTCAACTTTTCTCTGAGTGATTGGTTTACTAGGATCTGATGAAAACATTTGTTTCAGGTCCGAATTCAACCATTACTTACAGAAATACCCATTCCATTTCAAGAGAGAAGTCCACCTCAGTTAGTATTTTTCTATAACTGCCACAGTAGAAGAAAGTTACCAATGTGTGCAGTAGTATCAGAGATCGCTTACATTTGTTAATATACTTGGTATAAGGAAGGATTTAGTATAAGGATTTGGTATAAGAAAGCTGATTTAGATTTTTCTAACACCTTTCCCCCTGAAATTAGGTTCTTGATATTGAAGGTCTCAAATCACTGATTTTTAAAGAGTATGAACTGGCAGAAATACAGTGTCTTAGGGATTTAATTTTCAAAAGTGTTTATTGTTGGTCAAATTCTGCTCCCCTTGAACTTAATGCTTCAAGTCAGAGTTGAGCGACTTTTGAAATTTCCATCCTGCAGGAAATCCAGACATTTCAACACATTTGTTTTCACCCCAAATTGGCACACAAAGTAGAAATTTTGAATTTTTCTGTGGAATAAAAATTCCAAAATACTGATTCAGAAATGTTGAAATGTTTTGTTTTGACAGTTTTCAAATGAAATAGTTAGACATTTACAAAACTGAAATGTTTCATTTTCATTTGTTGAAATGAAGCAAAGTGGTTTGTTTAAAATCATTTTCAACTGCATTTCCCATTATACTACATTACAACTCCAATAAGGCAACTCAGAAGGTCGATGCCCTCATTTTCATCTATGGTAGGCCAGGCAGGGAAACTGGCTTACATCTCCCATGATGTGCCATACAGAGCTTGGTTAGAGTGAAATCTGTGTTGCATTATGGGAGATGTAGTCCTCCAGGGAGCTCAGACTATAGGAGAGAATGGAGGCCTATGTGTGAATATGGAAATGCAATTTAATATTTTATTGAGCTGATTCAGAATGAAACAACAAAACAAAAACCGATTTGGTTTCCTATTTGGGTTGGTCTGATCCAAAATAAAATATTTCATTTCCATTTTCTGCACAAATTGAGATTTTCCTATGGAAAGTTTCCATTTTGCAGAAATAGCATTTTCCATGAGAAAATAATTCAGATACAAAATTCCCGACCAACTCTAGTTGAAGTCAATGGGAGTTTTAGCAGTGACTTCAGTGGGAACAAGAGTATGTCAATGCTAAGCATTTTTGAGTAGATCAGTTGGCTATCATTGTAGAGATCTTTATAGAAGCGTTCCCCCCCCACCCCATAACATTAAACTGATCTAAGGTTGAAAAGACTGTCTTTTTATAAAGACAGCTAACAAAGAAGCTTAATTATATGGATGAAGAAAAAGTTGCCATTTATGCCATACTTTCATACATATGCTCAGGTAGGGTTACCATATTTTAAGTGTCCAAAAGAGGACACTCCACAGGCCCCGGCCCCGCCCCAACTCCACTCCTTCTCCGCTCCCTGCCCCAGCCCCGCCCCTTCACGGCCCCGCCCCACCTCCGCCCCCTCCCCTGGATGCTTCGCCCCCCCGCCCCTCCCCCTCCCCTGCTTCCCGCGAACATTTGATTCGCGGGAAGCCTGAAGCAGCAGGCAAGCTGGGGCGGGGGGTGTGTGGCCCAGTCCGGCCCCCCCGGCCGAGCGGCTCCCTCTGGCGGCCGGCCAGCCCAGGCCAAGAGGTTCTGGCTCTGGCGTCTCCCGCCCGGCGTGGCTCGGGCCCTGGGGCGCCAGCCCCCGGCTCCACACTGCCGGCCCCAGCTGAGCACCGCCCGGCCCCACACCGTCGGCCCCCGGCTGAGCACCGCCTGGCACCGCCGGCCCCCGGCTCCACACCGCCAGCCCCGGCCCAGCACCGCCGGCCCCAGCCCGGCCCCCGGCCAAGCACTGCTGGCCCCGGCCCCCGGCCGAGCACTGCCGGCCCCAGTGGCTCCAGCCCCCGGCCGAGCACCGCCGGTCCCTCCCTCCCTATTTTCCCGGACATGTCCGGCAAAATCCGGACGTATGGTAACCCTAGCTCAGGTCTCATCCTGCAAACCTTACTCAAGCATGCAACCATCCTGCAGTCAATGGGACTACTCCCATAAGAAAGGGTTGCATGATCATTCCCAAAACTAAAAAAGTTACTATATTCAAATATAATTAAAATGTGTATTGTCTTCAAAATACTATAGATATAATGGCTAAAAGTCACCCTATATAGACATTATAGTTCAAATCCTCCTGCTCTCTCTACTTATGAAAGTAGACCCTCTGGAGTGGATGTGCCTACTCACATTAGTTAGGCAAGTAGGATTTGGCTCTATTACTTATTAACCAGAAATCTTTTCATGCACACTTATTTTCTAATCATTTCCCCATTGTTTATTCTCTTTCCCTCTGCTGAAGCCAGTGCCAGAGTGCAATCAGGTGACTGTTACAACTTGTTCTAGTCCATACGCGCAGGATCTAGGAATGTGAATCTGTTCTTAAATTTGCAAAACAGTGTTGCAACTGCTAAAATGCAAACAAATTATATTGCTCAATAGAAAACTGTAATTCTCTGCTCACCAAAGCATTTTGAAAGTTCATATACTCAGAAGCACTTCACATTCTGCCTAAATTTTGCTCATGCTGTATTTTAATCTTGATTCTGAAGCAAGTCCCAGTAATTAGTTGATCCATAACTTTTTTTTAAAAAGGTACTTTGCTTTAAAAACAGAAAAAAGAAAAAAAGCTATTTTGGTCCCAAGTCAGTAAAACAATTGGTAAACTTAAAGATAATTTAAACATTCACTTACCTTTAAAATATGAATTAAATCTCTCAGGATGATAAGTGAAATTTTCTCCTGTGCAGAGGCACAAAACAAGGCCTATACATTGGCATGAATTTTACTGTTTTCCCTTCAGCAGTAGATAGAGCTGACATCTAAAGCTGTCAGAAGAAATATAGCCCTCTGCTTTAGGTGTTAGTAATCATTTAGTGCAGAGAAAACACAGAAACCTGAAGGCCTGAACTTGGCAGGCAAAATGTCTCTGTTCACCTCTGCCAGGTCCTTATCGGTTGTTTTAAGTTGTCTGCACATGTAGCAATTATTTTTAAACTTTTCCATTTCACCTTTAATCTCAATAGCAGCTCTCCAGAGATCTGAAGTTGCTGAAATAAATGCGGTTTACTTTTGATCTTTTCTTTTTTAATGTTTTGAGCAATGTTATTTAAATCCACAAGGGGGGAGGGAAGAGATTTCCCAGCAGTCTGCAGAATTAAATGTTTTGAGAAGCAAGAAGTACGGAAATGATGGGGTGGGCAGTGATTGGGATGAGACATCAGTGCACGAGTCATGGAATGAAAGCTTAACTTTCTTAATTTCTCTTTAGAGAGACAAGGGGGGTCAGGTAATATCTTTTATTGGATGAATTTCTGTTGGGAAAAGAGACAAGCTTTTGAGATGACATAGAGCAGTCATCCAATACGTAGTATCAAAAATCACAGGGTCTACTCCTTGCAAACACTTTCTACCAAGTGTAGCACTTACTAATTTGAGTAGACCTGTTAGACTTTAATGGGGACTACTCATGGCATTAAACACAAGCACTCATTATTATGCTGTTTTTCAGAATCAGGCCATCTAATTAAGTCTGTTACCTGTTTTGTTTTATGAATTAAGTTTGAAGCAGACAGACGTGCTTTTATCATCACTATTAATTCATTTGGCACGGAGCTGAGTAAAGACGACAGAGAGAAACTATATCCAACTTGTGGAAAACTTTATCCAGAAGGCTTACGCCTGCTGGCCAACGCAGAGGACTATGAGCAAGTGAAGTGTGTGGCAGATTACTATGCAGTATGTAAGATGTTTCAAATATCTTTCAATATTCCAGAATGTGGGTTCCAAGAAAAGCTCTGCACTACAAGATTAAAACATTTTTAAAAAAAGTTAAGTACACCTCTACCCCAGGATGCTGTCCTGGGGAGCCAAAAAATCTTACCGCATTATAGGTGAAACTGCGTTATTTCTAATTTAGTTTGATCTGCCGGAGCGCGCAGCCCCCCCCCTCGAAGCGCTGCTTTACCGCGTTATAACCGAATCCGTGTTATATCGGGACACGTGATATTGGGGTAGAGGTGTATCCAACATAAGAATCAAATTTAAAGGATCCAAAACAAAAGTGTATTGAACCAAAGGCTTTCAGTACAAGAAATTGTGAACACTGAAGTTATTACATTAGTGTAGTACAAAGTACCCATCACAGAGACATGAAAGTAGGGCCAAATCATACCTTCCTACAAGCAAAACTGTTCCCATACCACAAAGGTCCCAAGAAACACAGGTTTATTTTTTGGCAGTGAAGACAAGTCTGACATTTCTTGGCAGATTATGGTCCCTCCTCATCCCGAGGTAGTTCTGGTCCCCACTTATCCACCCCCATCCTGTAGGGACCCTGGATCTCCCTCAGCCAGAGAGTTTTCCCTCTCTTTTACCTGCACAGTGCACGAGCCAGTACCACCAGCAGTCGATTTCCCAGTGGATTCTCCTGCACTCTGACGTACAGAAACAAGCTCCCCATGTGCCGGGCTGCAACATCATTTAGCCCAGTCACCCCTGTTTTAGACAGAGCAGTGGTGGGGACAAATTTCACTGGTGTTGTGACCACGCACCTGGAGTGATGCTCCAGACTGCTCCAGCAGTAGCTGTACTGATTTAGCACAGGACCACTGCTTAAAAGTGATTGAGCTATCCCTCTCCAGTTCCAAAGCTTACGGTACTTTGAGTAAGTGCAAAACCTTGGGGTGTGGGGCTGCCTCCGCATCTGCAACCCTCCCCTAATTGGCACCACTGCTTCTCAGTTGTTACCTCAGGGAAGAGGAGTTTAGCTGCAGCATTCCAAATCTACAAATCATAGGGATTTACAGAAAAAGGGTCCAAGCCCACATAGAACCTCCCTGTCCACTGGCAGCTCCTACACAAGTTGCACTGCCACTGGGGAGGCATATCACCCATGCAAACACAAACGTTCTCTGTGAGGAGAGTGAAGCAACAGAGACTAAGTGAATGCTACTTGCAGCAGCCTTGATTGGTGTCTACACGGTGCTACGTCAGCGGGAGACACTCTCTCACCGATGTAATGCATCTTATCCAGATGTGCTAAATTGGTGCCACTGCACTGATGCAGCAGCGCCGATTTAGCGTGGTAGTGAAGACAAGCCCTTCTTGAGTACAGATATCTCACCACTGCCAGAGGTGAGAATGTGGAGAACACATGCACAGAGAAGTGCATGGCTGTTCCCATTCTCATGCTGAGCCCTAGCACCAGCAAGCTACAGTAGGAGAGCTTCCACATGGTCTGAATCTAGAGGGGAAAACTAGATCACAGCTTGCATTCTCTCCCTTTTCCTCCCCACTGTCATCCCATGTGCGTGCCATTTGATCAGCATCCCCTTTCTTCACACACACACACACACACACACACACACACACACACACACACACACACACACACACACACACTCTCTCTCTCATGCGGGGCAATAGTTTTCCCCTTTTCTATCAGCATCCCCTTTCTTCTCACACACTCACTCACTCACACACACACACACACACACACACACACACACACTCTCTCATGCGGGGCGATAGTTTTCCCCTTTTCTATCAGATCCTTGTAGTGAATTTTGTGGTTCAGCCTCCCTTTTGCAACACAAGTTGCATCACAAATTAATACACACAGATTGCACCCATACTTTGCATCTGCTAAATGAACTGTGAATACAAGCATGATTTTTGTGCTTCTAGCTGCTTGACCTGCATTCACAAGATGGAGGCTGCCTTTCTGAAAATGTGTTTTTAAGTCACTGAAGAAGTCCTGAAGTAAATGGGGTAGTTGTACTCACGCAATAGCAAACCCCTTACAGTTCTCTCATTTAAATTGTGAAGTTTGGAGGAAAGAGGGAGGAAAAACAAGGGCAAATGCCAGTATTTTTCTCTTTCAGTGCATATTTGCATGGTCCTTGCATTCCAGACAACCAAGTACAATCTGCATGGGTTCCTATTTACAGAAAGGTTACTTAAGGTTACCATATTTTAAGTGTCCAAAAAGAGGACACTCCACGGGGGCCCCAGCCCCGCCCCAACTCCGCCCCCTCCCCTGAACGCTTTGCCCCCCTGCTCCTCCCTCTCCCCTGCTTCCCGCGAATCAAATGTTCGCAGGAAGCCTGAAACAAGGAGGCAGCAGGTAAGCTGGGGCTGGGGCGGGGGGGCGTGAGGAGGCATGGCCCAGTCCGCTCCCCCCAGGCCGAGCGGCTCCCTCTGGCGGCCGGCCGGCCCAGGCCAAGAGGCTCTTCCACCCGGCTCGGCTCGGAGGCGCTGGCCCCCGGCCGAGCACTGCCACCGCTGGCCCCGCACTGCTGGCCCCGGCCCCCGGCCCCGCACCGCCGGCCCCAGCGGCTCCAGTCCCCGGCCCTGCACCGCCCGGCCCCTCCCTCCCTATTTTCCCGGACATGTCCAGCTTTTCGGGATTTCCTTCCGGACGGGGATTTGAGGCCCGAAAAGCCGGACATGTCCGGGAAATCTGGATGTATGGTAACCCTAGGTTACTTAATACAGAGAAGGTTTGTTTGTTTTTTGATAAATAGGATGAATGAACATATTATTTCCCATTGGTGATGGTTTGTGCTTCTAGGAATACAAGGCTATGTTTGAAGGGGTAGGAAGTGGTACTGGAGAAAAGACACTGGAAGATGCATTTTTTGAACATGAGGTAAGACATTTTACCTCTAAATGTATTACTATCAAAACAATTTTACTCATCTGTGACAGGAAGTGGTGATGGTCATTCAGTAGATAGCGCTATTTCTTCTGAGTCTGTACTGACCCAATAACTCAACATTGTGTTAGGACACACTGTACTGCTATAGCTGGCATATTTGGAGGAGACAAAACAGAGGGCTTCACTTTCTAAGTAAAACAAATGCCAGGGCACCCTTTGAAAGTGTGCGTATGCAGGTGTAAAGCCTCATGGTCTGGCCAAATTCCATCTCAAGCAATTATAAACCATTTACTGAAATTTCCTCTGCAATATCCCATAGGAGACGGTATTCATTTTCTGCCCTAAACTCTTGGATGATGTTTCTGTGGTCTGTTAAAGAGTTGCCACAATTAAACCAGTCATAGCTGCATTTTGATCATGCTTTTAGTGGGCAGATCCCTAGTTATAGTTAGTTAAGTTTGTAAAGTGCTCTAGAATCCTATTTTTCTTTAATGCATTATTTTAAAGATAGTTCTGATTTAATGTTTTTCCTTAGGTAAAAATGAACGTGCTTGCCTTCAATAATCAGTTCCATTTTGGAGTGTTCTACGCTTATGTCAAGCTGAAGGAACAAGAAAGCAGAAATATTGTCTGGATTGCTGAGTGCATTTCCCAGAGACATAGAACCAAAATTAACAACTACATACCTATTTTCTAATTCAGAGAATTTATAGTTCTAGAGTGCACAAACAGAAATAATTCGTGAATATTAAAGAAGAAATTTTTTAAAAAGTTTCTCAGATTTTACAAAATGTATTAATGGTCACCTTTATACATAGCACAATGGAAGCAAAACTATACTTGTATCTATGATCTTAATTCCGCCCCCCCCCCCCTCTTCAGGGCCAGCTTTAGGAAGTATGGGGCCCAATTCGAACATTTTTGGCGGGGCCCCGGCAGGGATGACTAAAAAATAAAAAAACATGTAAAAAAAAGCCTTTCATTTCTTAGCAACTGGTTCCCTATAAAAAGTTCTGATTTAAGGGATGTGCCACAGTATGTACTTTTTGTACCAATAGGGTTACCATACGTCCGTATTTTCCTGGGAGGAATTTTTAAATTTTTAAAAATTTTTAAAAATTCCTCCCGGACGGTGATTTAAGAACCAAAAAGCCTGACATGTCCGGGAAATTACGGATGTATGTTAACCCTACCTGAAGTTCTTTTTTAAAAAGATGGGCCTGAACTAGAAATGAGCTCCGTTTCACATGTGTGGGTCCCCGCCACTACCTGGGGTATGCTAGCGTGACCAGATGTCCTGATTTTATAGGGACAGTCCCAATTTTTGGGTCTTTTTCTTATATAGGATCCTATTACTCCCCACCCCCTGTCCTGATTTTTCACACTTGCTGTCTGGTCACCCTAGGGTGTGCACATGTGTGGGTCCCAGCTGCTCCCTGCCCCCCTCATTGAAGCAGGTGTGCAGGGTTACTGCCCTGGGAACTGCAGGGCACCAGTGGACATGGGGCTGGCTGGAGGCAGGGCAGGGGCTGACTGGAGACAGGGGGGGGTCTGGCTGCAGGCAGGGCAAGGAGTGCGGGGCTGGCTGGAGACAGGGGTGTGTGGGGTGGGCTGGCTGGCTTCAGGCAGGTCCGCAGGGGGGTGCGGCATGGGTTGGCAGGGCTGGAGACAGAGGAGTGTGGGACTGGCTGGCTTCAGGCAGGGGGGTGCGGCAGGGGTTGGCTGGAGACAGGGCAGGGGGTGTGGCAGGGGCTGGCTGTGGGCAGGGGGTGCAGGGCTGGCTACAGGCAGTGGCAGGGCAGGGGGGCAGGACAGGGGGTGCAGGGCTGGTGCGGGAAGGGCAGGGGGTGCAGGGGTGGCGGCGGGCAGGGGGGGGGGGAGCAGGGGCTGGCTGCGGGCAAGGGGTGCGGGTACAGGGGGTACAGCCCACCCTGTACAGTAAGTGCCCCCTTCTCCTCCCTCCCCCACCGGGGTAACAGCAGCAGCCCGGAACTCGGGGGCTATTTAAAGGGCCCGGGGCTCCCCAGCTTCCACTGCCCCGGCTCTTTAAATAGTGGAGGGAGCTCTGGGGAAGCGGTGGGGCTCCCCCGGCTATTTAAAGGGCTGGGGCAGTAGAAACAACGGGAGCCTCGGACTTTTTAAATAGCCCCCAGAGCTGCGCAGCCCTACCCCAGGGCTCCAGCAGTGCGGCTCTGGTGGCAATTTAAAGGGCCTGGGGCTCCAGCCCCTGCTGGAAGCCCCAGGCCCTTTAAATTGCCCACTGGGGAAGCCAGGCCACCCTGGTACAGTGCACCGGCTCTTGCCGGAACACTGTACCAGGGCTTGGGCGTGGGGCCCTCTTAGGGGCGGGGCCCAATTCAGGGGAATTGGTTGAATTGGCCTAAAGCCGGCCCTGCCCCCCTTTATCTAATAATAATTGACTGAATCTTATTTTTAGCTGTCCCCCCACCCCTGTGCTTGTTTTAATTTAGTTGGTCAATAAAAATTGCCAACAGGTTCCTGTTTGTTTATTCTTTACCTCCTGTGCCAATACAAGTGTCACATCTGTGTTTTGCACTAGTGGTTTTTTGAAATCTCATCAGAAGGTTTAATTTGGAACTAGCAGTTTTCTCAAAAGACATGGTTCAATACATGCCAGTAGAACCACCATTTCAATCCTAGAAGATCATAGTTAAGTGAAAATTAAGGGTTTCTTAACGCTGCTGTTACAAAGGATATGAAGGACTAACTGGAGGAATAGCGAGACAGACAAAACCTGTGACAGTCCCCTTGCAGCTCTTCCGCCCCTTTCTTCCATCTAGGTAGGGTTGCCAACTTTCTAATAGCACAAAACCAAACAACCTTGCCCTGCCCCTTCTCTGAGGCCCCACCCCCCCTCCCTCCATTGCTTGCTCTCCCCCACCCTCACTCACTTTCACTGGGCTGGGGCAGGGGGTTGCGGACTCCAGGGTAGGGCGAGAAATGAGGGGGTTCAGGGTGCAGGAGCAGGCTCAGGGCTGGGGCAGGGGGTTGGGGTGCAGGCTCCAGCTGGGGGTGTGGGCTCTGGGGTGGGTTCGCAAATGAGGGATTTGGGGTGCAGGAGGGGCCTCAGGGCTTGGACAGGGGTCTGGATGTGAGGGGGGTGCAGGCTCCTAGACGTGGCTCAGGGCTGGGGTAGAGGATTGGGGTGCAGGAGGGGGTGCGGGATTTGGGAGGGGATTTGGGTGAGGGTGGGGGTTATGACCTGGGGCAGAGGGTTGGAGTGCAGGGTCTGGAAGGCAGTTTGGGTGCATGAGGGGGCTCTGACCTAGTCCAGAGGGTTCGGGGTATGGGCTCCGGCTGGGCGGCGCTTGCCTCAGGCAGCTCCTGATCGGCAGTGCAGAGGGGCTAAGGCAGGCTCCCTGCTTGCCCTGGCTCTGCGCTGCTCCTGGAAGCGGACGGCATGTTTGGCCCCTAGGCGGAGGCATGACCAGGTGGTTTTGTGCGGTATGTACTGCTCGTGCAAGCATGTGCTGCCCCTGCAGCTACCATTGATCGTGGTTCCTGGCCTATGGGAGCTGTGGAGCCGGCACTGGGGGCACAGGGCAGTGTGCAGAGCTTCCCTGATTGCCCCTGGACCTACGGGCTGCAGGGACATGCCAGCCACTTCTGGGAGCTGCACGGAGCCAGAGCAGGCATGGAGCCTGCCTTAGCCCCACTGCGCTGCCAACCGGACCTTTAATGGACTGGTCAGCGGTGCTGACCGGAGCCGCCGGGGTCCCTTTTTGACCAGATGTTCCAGTCAAAAACCAGATGCCTGGCAACCCTACACCTAGGATGTGTGCACTAAACTTCACCAAATCCCACGGGCATGGAGCCAGTGGTGTAGAGGTCAAGAGACTGTAACCATGGGAGGCGCTCAGATACCATATGATAAGTACCATAGAAAAATCAAGATGTTTATATAAATTCAAACTTCAGAAAAAAGAAAAATTCCTTCGAAAGCCATAACTTAGATAAACACCTCTTAAATTCCAGATGTAACTGATGAGTTAAATACCAGAACTTCCATGCTGTTTTGGATACTTATGAATCGTAGGGAAAACCAAAGATGTTAATGTACTGCATGAATCGTAGTACAGAAGAATACTAATGCTTTACATTATTTTGTAATAATTTGAGTTGACAATTTTCTTTAGAACATATTACAGTAGTAGGAATTTTTTAAAAAGCTTATGATTAATGAGGAAATATAAGTCACTATTTAAAAGAAATTCACTATAAGTCTATTTGGTATCTCTGAACCACCTTATCTGGTAACCCTACATTATCAGGAAACAAATTAGTACTATAAAAAGACAATATACTGACATGTTAGGGTTTTGTAGAATTATTATTCTATTTTTGGTATATGTAATTGTTTGCTTGCATTATTTTTACGATCTTGTTTTTGTAAATTTATATTTCCCACATTATGCTATGACCAAAACTTTCTAGTCTTACTAGTCTGCAGCTACATTATAAGTAATATAGGCAAAAAGAAGACTAAAATGTCTCCTATTTATGTCTCTCAATACTCTTTTGCTAATGGGAATTAAGGAGTTTATTTACAGTCTCGTAATAAAGGATAAAAAATGCAGAGGACAAAATTAACAGGTTCATCATACTAGAACTAAAAGCAAATGAGTCTGCACTAATACTCAAATCCTCCCTGCTTGTATAAACTGAGTGAACAGGCTTTATGCCAAGGTTTCTCTGAGGAGGTTGGAGAGGAAAGAATCCCCTCTCTACTTGAAGCCATTGGGTGCCAATGGAGGCAGTTCTTTGCTGCTTGAGAGTCTATGGATAGATGCAGGTGCATTAACTCCTGGTTTTTTTAATTTTAGGGTTGGGTGGGGGCTAGAGTTAAAATAATAATAGCTGTTGAATATTGCTTCCATAAGTAGTTTTGTACCTGGACTAAATTTGTCCACTTTTAATTAAGTGAGATTAAACCACCTTCTGTTCCAAGCTCAGTCTTTCTCTCTCTTTTTTTTAATGCAATCTTTAAATGCAAAGCAGGACTGATCCTTATGGAAAGCATATAGACTAACCTATGACTATACTTAAAACTGAAAGGATATTTCCCACTGGACAATTACCCACTGGACAATTAAGCCAGGTAATTCTGCCCTGAGTCTGTCAGTCTCAGAATGCCCAACTTCAAGACCTAAGACACAGAGAAGTTTGCTGAGCTAGCAAATCCATGTTGTTTGAATGGAGGTAGTAACTGGCCACCCATCTGACCTCACAGCAGAATCATGAAGCCTCCAACACTAAAAGTTAGATTCTTCTGCAATGATTTCAGAAGCAAGAGCAGCTGAGATCAAGCACAAGCCAATAACATCCTGTACCACCAGTTCTTCATCTTCAGCACAGGGAGTGGGAAGAAACTGAATAAAAGTAAATCAGAAGAAAAATAGATGGCAATAATACTTACAGGAAGCTTGGATCAGGCGACATGACATTGGAACAAACTAATTTCAGAGACAGAAATAGTCATTCAGTAAGATAGAATGAACATTCTCCGATAGCAAGAAGAAAAATCCACACCACAGAATCACAGGAAGAGTAAGAAAAACCTCAAAGAAACCAGCTAAAATTTTTAAATTGAGTACACTTTGAGAAATATTCATGACAAATATTATGGGGTTTCATGTGTTTTGTGACTTTCAGATCAAATTCGCTCAGTTTACAAATAAAAGTATTTGTTACTATGAGCCACAGAAAGTCAAACTGTTCTGTCAGATTAGAACACATCAAATAACAATTCTGTATTTGGAACTTAATTGATGATTAAGTGTAAGCCAGAACAAAATCCATGTTACTCTCCCTTAGTTATAGGAGTTCTGCAGCGCTAACAGGAGTAAAAAGAAGGAAAACTAACTGCCATTTAAGGTAAGTAGTGAGGAATTATAAGAAATACAGGGCAAAGACCTGATTAGCAAAATGCCATTTGTATAGTGTCACTAAAAGATTCTTACTCCTGGGGGAATTCTATGCCACTGCATATGTGCAGCCTTTATGTCCCTTGCAGATTTCTTTGCTTCCCCGCAGAAAAATGACTTGCTGATGGGGAAGCAAAGGGAAGCCACAAGAGCTATAATGAGACCCTCCCCAGCAGTACGTTTCCCAGTATGGTGCCCAGGGCAGCTAGCAGAGAGGTAAATCACTGTGGGGCAGGAGGTGGAACTGGGGAAGACCTGGCTGGTGGCTCCTACCCTGCGCCGGACTCAACTGCTAGTCCTGGTTGGGGAGGATAGGACTTCTTCCTCCCCTGCATGGCATCTGGGGCTGGGTCAGACCCACCCCAGATTTCTCCCTTGGCTGCAGGAAGCTCTACAAACTCTCTGTCCTCCGGCTTCCTGCATCCATTGCTCCTCAGCTGCATGGGGAGGGATCCCTGTACAGGGAGCTACACCCCCATCTACCCAATCCCCATGCATCTAGACCCCCTTATACCCAAGCCCTCCCACAGAGCCTTACCTCCCTGCACCTGGACCACCCCAATGAGCCACCTGATCCTGGATCCCCACCCCACCAAGGCCCACCAATCTGCACCTGTAACCCCACCCCACTGAGCCCCACTCCCCCAGCATCTGGACCCACCACTAAAGCCCCCACACCCAGACCCCCCTGCCAAGCTCTATCCCCCACATACCCAGCCCCTCCACTGAGCCCCAACCACCTTCACCTGGACCCCACTGCAGAGTCCCATTACCATTGCACCCAGAACCCCCCAACAAGCCCCTGTGCATCCAGATTCCCCCTGCACCCAGATCCCCCACTGAGCTGTCTGCACCCAAATTGCCCCACACAGAACCCTCTCAACCCACACTTGGATCCCCCCACATTAAGCCCCTCCAAACTTGGATCCTGCCTTGCTGTGCCTGTCTGCTCACACAGAGGGGCAGGGCCCTGGGGTGTTTCTGGGGCAGGCCCAGTCCTTCCGCTGTGTCAGGATTGGGTGTAGCCTCACCGCTTAGTTTGTGTCCTGGATGGGGGCTAGCTGCACAGTGATCTCCCACCTCTGTGCAGCCAGTGGCCTGCCATGCTGGAGCCTCCACATCTATTTGACAAATAAAATTTGCAGAATTTTAATATATTGTGCGCAGAATTTTAATTTTTTTGGTGCAGAATGCCATCAGAAGAAAAAGATATAGTTCTTTCAACTGAAACTCCATGACAGTAGTCTACTTATTAACCACCTAGTTAACAGGTAGAGCTTCCAAAAGGGAAGGCCTCTGAAAGTTCTGTTCATTAATTTCTTTGGGCCAAGGCATTGCATTCATATCTCTTCTCTGTCTCAAATGGAAGTATCACTTTGGAACAAATTCACAAATGTTCTACAATATTTTTGCACTAAAAGACTTGCAAAGCAAAAATGTCTATTTGTAGCTGGTGAGTCTCTATTTCTAGAAAAACAACTTGTCTTTTTTTAGATGCTCTGGAGATTAGAAGATATAGACTCAAGTATGTGGAAATAGAGATTCATGTTAATATCCTTGGCAAAACTAGGTACTACTAGAAAATGAAGGAATGACAATCCATCAATGGCCAATCTTAATATTGCTAATTTGGGGTACAATTTCACCTTGTTTAATAGAATGTCTGCTCTAGATGCTACCAAAATAGGTTTGTGCTTACTTGGCCCCTTTCAATATAAGGTAAGATAACATGGTGGGGGAACATGAAGATCTTCAGATATTTGTACAATATACTTATAGTTATACGGAGCTGAGAGGTTTTACCAATCTAGGATTTTACAATTAATTCTCAGAATTTTATGGAAATCCCAAAATCACAGTACTGCAAATTTTAAATAAACTAAAGCCACCTTTATTATTTGACAAGTACATTAAAAAGCCCTCAATTATTTGTATTATGATCAAAACTCTACTTATGATTTAGATTATAGACACCTATAGTACTCTGTTAATTAAAGGCCTGATCCAACTCCCACTGAAGGAAAAGATTCCAGTGGAGTGATTTCATAGATTTATAAGGGCAAAAGGCACCATTGTGATAATCTAGTCTGACTTTCTGTATAGAACTTCGCTGGATTAATTCTTGTTTGAACTAGAGCATATCTTTTATTTAAAAACATCCAAATTCAGAGACCATTGGATTGGGCCTTATATAAGCAAAACTCAAAGTATCTGAGTGCAATTAAACAGAAAATATTCAAATACAATAGAACTTTACTCAAAACTTTGTTAGTCAGACAGACCAAGTAAAAGAAACATGATGGGCTGCACGTTCTCCTTCCTGTGGATAATGTCATGTGTAGAAGGTTTATTTATTTATTTAAAATCTTCTCCCCGTATGCAGCTAATAACAGAGCTTAAAAGAAATTATTAAAAAGATATAATATAAGAAACTAAGACAGGACTGAACCATTACAATTGCCACAAAACTAAAATACTAGTCATAAAAATTGTAATATAGGATGAAACATAACAAATGCTTTAACGCTTTAATGAAGCTCAATTAAGAACTATTCTAGATACATTTCTACTCCTACTCCTATTGAAGTAAAGGGCAAAACTCTCATTGGCTTCAATGGGAGCAGGCCTTTGTGAGACCGATGCTGTGTTCCTGCAGGATGTACACAAGAGAGCCCTAAAATCGGAACTGAGCCTCAGGTAGGGCTGCGCAGCAAGGTATTCTCCTATACATAGTCCAACAGAGTGAAATACATGGAGGGGAACTGCTAGTAGCGGCTGGTGGGCCAGTGAGCTCACTGGACCAAGCATATATCATGAAGCATTGAACGGCTAGCTAAGAGAGAGAATGTTTTCTTATAATCCTTAGACATATTCGTGTCAATGGCTGATGTTATCAATTTCTTCTAATGCAGCTCCTAACAACATTTCTGGTTGTCAGGAGGAGTAAATAAGAATGGCTGCTCCCTAGCATTTCCATTCAGGGGACTGCACTTAACCACCTATGTGCTGCCAGCACCCCTTATCACCCACTTGAAATTCGCTATTAGCCTCTAGTTACAAGTGCTCATTTTGGCATAGGTGTAGACGTTTGCTCATACTGCTAAGCAACAAATGTTTCTGCAAGTACAGAGCAAATGCCGAGTTGCTAGCACTTTGGTTTTCTACACTTCTTTCACCATCAGCCTATAGAATCAAGTCTCATTGACTCACAGACTTTAAGGTCAGAAGGGACCATTGTGATCATCTAGTCTGACCTAGGGTAGTCAACCCTCCCAGTTTCACTGGGAGTCTCCTGTAATCAGCCCCTATCTCCCGGAGGCTACTGATGCCAAACCAGGAGCTTTTAGGTGCTAAAAGTCTGGCGGCGCAGTGGCGCTAAGGCAGGCTCCCTGCCTACCTGCCCTGGCCCCAGCCCCAGCCCCGTGCTACTCCCAGAAGCAGCTGGCATGTCTCTGCGACCACTGGGGGTGGGGGTGGGGAATGGCTCCGTGCAGCAACTCTGCAGTTCCCATTGGCCGTGAACTGCTGGCAATGGGAGCTGTGTGTGTGGGGGCGGGAGACGTCTGCAAGTGCAGTCAGTGCATGGAGCCTTCCTGGCCACCAAGGAATGAGCTGGCCTGTGTCTGCTTGGTCAGAGCTAGGGCTGCCCCTGCTCCGGAGGCCTTGGCATTCTCCATAGTAACTCAGAGCCCTCACCATCTAGTGTCCTATCTCCAGCTGTCAGGGAAGCTTAAGGCATAACAAAGTACAACAGGGTAAGAAACTCATTTTTCATTTGATATCTAGGCCTTGTCCACAGAGTTTTTGTACTAATATAGCTATGTCAGTTAGGGTGTTACTTTTTAATGATGTATACCAGTACATACCTTAGTGTGAGCAGTAGTACCAGTCAGGGCCGGCTCTTGGTTTTTTGCCGCCCCAAGCAAAAAAAAAAAAATTTTGACCCCCCCCCTCCTTTTTTTTGGCTTTTACACGTTTGCACTTTGCAATGTTTTTGTTTTGTTTTGTTTTTGACTGTTTAAAATTAAAAAAACAATGAAAACAGAGAATTTGTAGTTAATGAAATAAAGCAATTTCCTATTGGTGTACTCATTTACTCACTGGGCCGGCCAAGGAGTGAGCTGTGTCTGCGTGGGCAGAGCTAGGGCTGCATTGGAGGCCTTGGCATAGGCAGGATGTCAGCGCCAACTCCAGGGCTCATGAGGTCTGTGCAGGTCAGACCAAGTCACACTGCTGGCGGGCTACCCAGCCTGGCTGTCGCTGCCGAGTAGCCAGAGGGGCCTGGAGCTGCATGGGAGACACTGAACAGCTCTGCCTCCTGTCTCTCCTTCCCTGCGAGCACGCCAGGGGGCTTGACGCTGCCTTCCAGAGCTGGGCATCGCAGCCCCGTGCCGGCAGGAGCAAGCAACAAGCGTTGGGGGAAGGGGGGGAAAAAGGGGGCTGCCCGGTCCCTCCAGCCAGGGCACAATCACCTACGCTCCCCCGGCACCAATCCCAGTCTGAAATGGCTGTAGCAGCCCTGTCCACGGTCCCATGTCTTGCTATGCAGCACGGGGAGGGGAGGAGGCTCTGAGAGCAGGGCTGAGGCCCGGCTCCCACACTGGCCTAGAGCCCCCGTGGCTGGAGGGACAGCAGACCCCGGCTTGGGGTAGCCTCAGCAATACCCCAGAGTCCCAGGCGGTCACGCCACGGCGTGGCCAGGGACAGAGCCAGCCGGGCAGGGGACACTGCCTGTAGCTCTCACGCGGAGCGAGCTCGGGCAGCTGCAGGGTTTGGCTGCCAGGGCCCGGGGCAGAGCAGCTGGCGGCTGGTGATCACAGGGCAGCGTGCCTGGGCCTCCTGCTCCCCGGGACCCCCGCAAGCTGGCCGCGCGCTCAGCCCGGGCTGCTGCTCCCCTCCACTCCCCAGGCAGCAGGTGCCGCAGGGGAGAGGAGGAAGAGGAGGCGGAGGCGGGGACAAGCCGAGGAGGAGCCTGCAGCCAGCGCTGGAGGAGCGGCCTGCCCGGCCGCCATGTTCCGCTGCCACCTCCTGTGCTCCGCGACCGGGGCAGGGCCGCGCTACTGGCTTCTGCCTGAGGGAGCCTGGCTGCTGCCCGTGGGAGAGCAGCAGGGACATACTCCCCACTGAGCTGGCTCCCCCTGCTCCACCGCACAGCTCTGGCAGCACCTGGTCAGAGAACAACAGGGCAGTCAGGATCCAGCCCGGGACTCTGCCTCAGGTCAGGGCTAGGGCACCAGCATTATGCCGCCCCTGGTAATTTGCCGCACCAAGCACCTGCTTGTTTTGCTGGTGCTTAGAGCCGCCCCTGGTACCAGTATTAATTTGCTTCCACTGGTATAGCTTATTCCCCTATGGTGTGTAGGCCATACCTAGATATCAAATAATGACAAATAGATTTCTTACCCAGTTGAACTTAATGGTATGCCTTGAGCTCTCAGGACTTGATACTGTAGGTTAATGCTGAAGCCATATTTTGTGTTTATATAAGTAAATATATAAGTAAACAGGAGTAACCTATATACCGACTGATCAGAAAACCTCGCATTCTGGCTTTCCAATCAGAGAGATTCTTGCTCATTTATACTTGGACTCAATGGTAATAAATGCCAAGTGCCCAGGGGTGAAAGTAACGTAAAGGACTTACTGGTACGCCGGAGTCCTGAGCAGGGGGCAGGGCCTCAACGGGAAGGAGCGGGGACTCAACCGGAAGAGGTGGGGAGATTTAAAGGGCCTGGGGCTCCGGCTGCGATAGCAGCAGCTGGGAGCCCCGGGCCCTTTAAATCACTGCCAGAGCCCCATGGTAGTGGTAGCTGCGTAGGTGGCCGAGAGCCCCTCTCAGTGTTGCTTAGCAGGCAAATTGCTGCACTTTGGAGTATTTTCAAGGGTTGAATATGCATTTGTGGGTATGGGACACTGCTTTTGTGATCTTGAGGCTCAATTATTGCAGAGATTACCATGGTTAGGTATGTAGGTACAGATGCAGCTGGCAAGCTGCAAGCGGAAGAAAGCCTTTCCAGTGGATATTATTAATTGGATCTATGGTATTCACAAGTAGGCTACAAGCAAATTTGATTATCTGCAGGTGAACTCCCTCATGGTGGGTATGGTATGGTGCTTGCTAGTTCCTTAAATGCCTTCCCCTCATAATGAATCCATATGCTATCGAAGGTTATTATAGCAGTCACCATACAGAGAGCTAGGGCTTCAACTCCATAACAAATCTCTAACAGTAGGTCCATGTGCTTTCTGTGAGCCGCCCATTAAAGGCATCATCACCTGTTCTCACACAAAGCTAGAACATTACATACTTCAGCCCCCAGTGGATAAAGCTTGCCCCAAACTGTCTGGTGTTTCCGGACACCAGAATGGTCAGTGAACCTCATCTTATGAGAAGAAAGACACTTAAATTGTACAAAGGCAGCTCAGTGCAATAGAGTATCAGCTTCAGGTTATTGCCAGACAACCCAGAAAATGTTCTAAACAAGAGATGTTCTCTGAGCTGTTGCTCCTGCTCTCAATCCCACCTCTAGCTGCACATCTTAAGAAAGGTGGTCCCAGACGGAGGGGCAGGAATCTTAAAGTTACAGTATCCATACAAAAACTGATTTACTGCACCAGTGGGTCACCACCCAAGGGAGGTGCAGAGGAATGTTCAGAGGAGGGTATGCCACAGGGCCTAGGCCAAGCCCCATGAGGGGCAGGGAGGGAGCTTCACCCAGCCCCGTTCCGCTCCCAGTCCAGCTCCAGCTCCAGCCCCAGCTGCATTCGCCCCCAGGCCAGCTCTGCTCTCATTCCCACTCCGCCTCCAGGTCAGTTCTGCTTCTAGCTCCAGCTCCTCACCCATCTCCAGTTCTTCCTCCAGCTCTATCTTCAGCCCATACTCCTTTGCTGAGCCCACTGGGTGCGGACAGATTCCATTACTGGTAAGGGGTACACAATAGGAAAAGTTTTGGCACCAGTGCACTACACACTTATCATGAGCACCCTGTCAATCTTGCCCAGTTCCATTTCAGTCTATTGCTCTTCATCCATGTGCTGATTTCATGTAGGTACTAGGATAATTGCAAGACGGTGTCTGGGGCCTGGTCTACATTACAGGGTTAGGTTGACATTAGTCAGCTTATGTCAACCTAACTGTGTAAGCCTTTACATTACAATGTTCCTCCCACTGATTTAACTTGCCTGCTATGCTGACCAAATAATTCCACCTCTGCAAGAGGCATAATGCTTAGGTCAATGTAGTTAGGTTGATGCAGTGTTCGTGTAGACACTGCATTGCTTACATCACCCATTGCTGGCTTTGACAGCCCGAGTCCTGCCACCTTGCACGAGGTTGACAGCTTGGGCTGTCAGCCCCGGGGTGGTGGGGCTCCGGCTGTCAGTGGCCCACAATGCCCCACTTAAGTTGCTGTAAGCCCTCCTGGTGAGGATGCATACTACCGACAGAAGGAGCATAGTGCGGACAGGAAGAGCCGATTTAATTACTGTGGTGCTGTAGGTCGGCATAACTTAAGTCAATTACATTTTATAATGAATACAAAGAGTGGGGGGAGGGATAGCTCAGTGGTTTGAGCATTGGCCTGCTAAACCCAGGGTTGTGAGTTCAATCCTTGAGGGGCAAAATCAGTACTTGGTCCTGCTAGTTAAGGCAGGGGTCTGGACTTGATGACCTTTCAGGGTCCCTTCCAGTTCTGTGAGATAGGTATGCTGAGAGAGGATGAAGTTGGCTCAACTTTCCTCCCTCTAACTGATTTGAGCAACTGAAGTTTGTCTTTTTCTACTTTTGTGCCTCCCTCCCCATCCCGGCACAAAATCCAAGGTGATAACATGGGCCCAATACTACAGACAAAACACCTACAAAGTGATACTTGATTAGAACTACAAGTGGTTAATGAGGAGATGTTTAAAATACACACACCCACTAGAGATGTAAATATTGTTTAAAAAGTTAACTGTTTAAATGATTAAAATGATATAGTTTAGTTGGCTAACCAATTAAAGGGAGAGGGGCTGGGGCTGCTCCGTCCGGCTGGCCCAGGGCTGGGGTCACTCTGTCCGTCCGTCGGCAGGCCATCCCAGGGCTGCTCCGGCCATCCCCGGAGCTGAGGGTTAATGGTTAAGGTGGGTTAATTAGTCAGACTGATGCTTACCGGTTAACCATTTGACCGTTTAATATTTTACATCATAAACACACACACACACACACACACACGAAACCTCTTCTTCTCTCTATCTCTACTTGCAAAATAGGAGAGGCAGGTATAGCACAGTCTACTTATTTGTATTACAGTAGTGTCTACAGCCCTTAACTGAGATCAGGGCCTACTGTGTAAGGTGCTGTGCATTCTCAAAGTAAGAGGTAATCTCTGCCCCCCAAAGAGCTTACAGGCTAAATAAACAAGAAAGAGTGGGAGGAAGGAATTATAATATATATTTTACAGCTGGAGAATCAAGGCATAGAGAGATTAAAGGACATGCACAAGGTTACAGCAGAAAAAAAACAGAGCTAAGAACTGAACACAGATTTCTTTCAGTCCAATGACTTAATCACAAGACTATGCATCTAAGAAAACTATGAGAAATTTAGTCAAATCCCTCTTTCCAAAAGTTTGAATCCAGTGACATTACCCAAATATATGACCAATAGTGCCTAGTTATCCATATTTTCTCAAAGTATTAGGGGAAAATGATTCTCATCTGCAAGAGGAGGATGAAAAATGTTTAAAATCCTTTCAAATAACCTGAATCTGCATCTACCAAGTACAGTGCATGAAAGTGGGGGGAAAACCTCTCTGAAGATCAAAGCTTCAAAAGAATACCATTTCATATTCCATATCCTTCTCTAAAAATCAATGAACACAGCCTGTTGTAACAGTAAAGTAGCATTTGGAGAGGCAAAGCCTTAGAAAGAGCAAATTACTGACAAAACTGTTATTCTGGCAAAGTCAGATATTATTCAGAAAGGAGACAATGATCTCATACTATTGGAAGAAAACAGTCTGTCTGCATGGAATTAAAGAAAAGGTATAGATACACAAATCTGGAAAGCTGTCATAAAGCCTGAAAAATTAAATGCCATAGCCTATTGCTACTCTGAGTATTCCTACTTAGAATTGTCCAACTTTTTATTTCTGTACCTGTCCTCTTTGTTTCAAATAAGTTGACCATTCCAAAAAAAAAACAACCAAACCAAAACAAAAAAAAAACCCTAGCCCCCCCCCCACCTCCTTATCAGCAGCTGTATACAAATATGCATAGTACAAACATCCCTAAGATGACAACAATGACCCAGAATTGTTTCCTGATAATTTTTGAGAGGGTAGCCACAGCTTTGGTGATCTGCTTTGCCACCTCATTCATCGGGGATGCCCAAACTGCATATCAGGGACTTGACAGCACAGCAGCCCAAGATTATGACCAAGTGAAGGGAGCCACATTAGACAGGCTAGGCCTAGACAAAGAAGCCTATTGCCAGCGTTTTAGCAATGAGAACTACTCCCCAAGGCACGACCTCGGACAGTCGCTCAAAGGCTTAAGGATTTCTATTGGCATTGCTTAAAACCAGAGACCCAAATGGGACCCCAGATAGCCAAACTCGCGGTCCTAAAACAATTCATACAGATCCTTCTGCCCGACGGCCGAGATTAGGCTGGTAGGCACCAGCCGGTAACCCTAGCTGTGGCCACCTGCCTCATGGAGGACCATATGGTTACTCAAGCCATTAGAGGACCTGCCATGGAGGAAATTATAGCTCTAGATACACCAGGGAAGGAGATGGGCCAGGGATCCAAAAGTGGTGGTACCTCTTGGATAAATCCCAGGAAAGCCCAGGCAACTGGCTGGTCAATGGGTAGCATAAGAGACAGGGGCGCACCTCAGGGTAAGATTTCCCTGTGACAAGAAACACATGCCCTTAAATATCCTGCCAACTCGTCCCATACCTGCACAGGTGCAAGGACCCACCGAAACTCTGAAAGAAGGTGAGAGAGCCACTAGAAAACAAGGGGCAGAAATGATAACTTGTTGCTCCTGCGAACAATAGGGGCACCTATTTTGAGACTGCCCTACATGGAGTCTAACTTTGGGCAGGTCTGGACTGACAAGAATAGGGCCTGCATGAAAAGTTCAGAGAAACTCACAATCCCAGTTGAAGCAGAGAGCCAACAGACTCCAGCGCTTGTAGACTTGGGATGTTACCAGACATTCATCTGAAACTGGATAGCTGAGGTGACAAAGAAACCTAAGAAGCATAAAAAACACTATTAAATGTATCCGTAGTGATCTTTTATGGTATCCCACTAGGACAGTAAGACTGACTGTTGATGGGCACCAAAACCAGAGGAAGGTGTGTGTCCCTACAGACCTACTCCTACCCCATTATATTAGGTTGAGACGGGCCATATTTCCCCGAGCTCTTTCAGAATCTTCCCCTAGCCCTGGAACTTGAGGAAGACATCCCAGAAGAGGTTTTAAGTGTCCTATTCCCCTTTAAAGGATCCTGACCTTCTTACCTCCTGACCAAAGGAAAGAAAATTCAGAAGGAAAATTGGGTAGTGAGGATAGAGTGGAGGGAGATGGCAGAGGCGGTCCCCTCTGTGGCCGTAATAGGGTCCACATACTCTGGAGCGGACACCAGTGATGCTGATGATCCCAGAAAAAGGCTATCCACACCACCCCCACTGCAACTAGATTCGGAAAAGCTAACTGGATTCTTGGAGTTCCAAGTGGGATAAAGGAACTATGAGACCTTGTGCTGAACCTTCAAGCAGGTAGCCATTGCGATGCTGTATAGAATATGTGAGACACTTTAGGATATTATTGATACCAATATTATAAAATTGCAGTGAATCTTCCTAGTTATGCCATGTAAGGTATCAATGAAAATGTTATGATTTACCAAGTATGATAATCTTGTTTATATGTTTGCATCATCTTTGTATTGCAAGTTATAAATATGTGTGGTATATTTGTATTTCAGACTTGTGCAGTGTGTCTGGGTGACACCCCCAGACAGAAGGGCATCAGCGCTAAGCCTGCTTGATGGCCCATCAAGGGAAATCAGCTGTACAATGAACCCATTGAAAGAAGCCAGGGGCTACACCTTATGAGTCAGCAAGACATGTAGGGGCATGCCTGTGGACAGAGAACTCTAAGGCTTTTCCATGCCATGTTCTGTGAAGATTGTGTTTGGGACAAAAGAAAGTGTGTCACCTGACAAAGGATATAAAAAGGTAGCTGCATCATCTCCATTTTGTCTTCAATCTTGCTTCCTACCTCTGGATCAACTTCTCTATAAACTGAAGCATTCAAAAAAGGACTGAATGACCCATTCAAGCTGTGGATATGTTCCAGAGGTTCTTTCAAGACAGCAAACTCACCAATGCTGCTAAGAATCTGATATATGGACTCTGAAGTCTTATGTATGTATCTGATTGCTTTACCATTTAACAATTCTCTTCTTGTTCTTTTATAATAAATCTTTAGTTTTAGATACTAAAGAATTGGTTATCAATATGGTATTTTGGGGAAGAGCCAAACTAATATTGATCTGGTAATGTAATTGGTCCTTTGGGGTCAGAAGAACACTTTGTATAGTGAGCAGAGTTTTTAATAACTTATCACTTTACTGGACCCATGTGCTGATTGGGAGCCAGAGAACTGGAATGCAATAAAAGAAGCTGTGCGATTTCTTTTTTCAGCTTCCCAATAACCAGTGTAGGAAATCAAGAGCACAGTTTGAGACTAGTTGGTGAGTCTAAATTCAGTGTTAACCAACAGTTTTGGGAGAATCTGCTCTCCTTTTTGCATCCTGCTCTGCCCTTGGTATTTTCAGTGTGAGCTCTCCCAGGTAACAGCCAGGGAGGATGAAGAAGATGTAGACCCCCTAAATGCCTGGCACTATCCACACTTTGCCCTCAGACTTATTATACCACATAGACCAAGACAAGCAGACACAAGAGATAAGGACGCAACTGCTAATACCTCAGAAATAGTGCTGTGAGTTGCTGCACCTGGCAGATGCGACCCCATGCACAGGGCATCTAGGAAAAGAAAAGAAGCAGTCTAGGATCCTGGCCTGATCCTTGAAAACTCCTGGCTAAAAGGAAGTTGAGAATTTCTGCAACTCCTGTCCTGAATGCCAACTGACGTCCCCAAGGGAATTCCATGGACCCCATTAGTACCTTTCCCCTTGATGGAGACCCGCTTTGAAAGAGTGGGAATTGACCTTTTAGAGGACCTCTAGAAAAGAGTACCTTGGGGCATCAGCACATAATCATCATTATGGACTATGCAACCAGGTACTCAGAGACCATACCATTACATTCTACGAATGCAAAGACTATCACCAATGAGCTGCTGAAAGTCTTTGCACAAGTCATGTTTCCCAAAGAGGTCCGGACAGACCAGGGGATGAATTTCACATCCTGGCTGATGAAGGAAGTATGGGAACTATTAAAAGTCAAGGTTCTGCACACATTCATGTACCACCCTCAGACAGATGACCTAGTAGAAAGATTCAACCAGACACTTAAGAGGATGCTCAAGAATTTTATTGCCCAGGACCCCAGACATTGGGACCAACTATTCCTGACCTTACTTTTCACCCTCAGAGTTGCACCCCAAGCTTCTACTGGCTTTTCACCCATCAAACTGCTATAAGAATGACAACCGAGGGACACACTGGACCTGGTATGGGAAACCTGGGAAAGCCAAAACACTGAGAGCTGAAAATGTGGTGCAGTATGTGTTAAAGCTGCATTGCAGACTGGAGGCTGTGGAGGTATATGCTAGAGAAAACCTCAAGGAAGCACTGGAACAACAATGACAGTATAATGAAGGGGCAAGGATATGTGTCTTTCAACCAAGCGACTGAGTCCTGTTGGTTCTTCCAAGCTTGGTTGGAATCAAAGCTAATGGCTAAATGGCAAGGCCTTTATGAAGTGATAAAGAAAGTGGGGACCGGACTACTTGATCAGACAACCAGGAAAAAGGAACAAAAAAATCTACCACATACATTTATTGAAGCCCTAAAAAGCCAGGGAAAACCTTTTTTTCACACCATACCCAGAGGAACCAGAACTAGGACCCCAAGGTAAAGACTCCTTAAAAGAAGGCTCAGTGATCCTCGAGAAGAACTTAAATGATAAGCAAAGGGAACAGGCAATTCAGCTGGTGGCCACTTTCCCACAGGTATTCTCAGCCCTACCTGGGAAGATGTTTCTAACACAACATTGTATTAATACAGAAGGTGGTAAGGTAATACGAGAAGAGCTCTGACTAATCCCCAACAAGTTGAGGGGAGCCATCGAGAAAGAGATCTGGACCATGTTGGAACTCAGGGTGACAGAATTCCAGAGTGAATGGAGGAGTCCTATTGTGCTGGTCCCAAAGCCGAATTGCTCACTATATTTCTGCAGAGATTTCAGGAAGGTGAACACAATTTCTAAATTTGATGCCTATGCCATGCCCCAAGTGGATGAACTCTTAGACCAACTGGGAAAAGCCCGATATATCACCACTTTAGATTTGACAATGGGGTATTGTCCCTTTAACACCAGTTTCAGGAGAAGATAGCCTTTTCTACTACGCTCAGTCTATTCCATTTTGGACTCATAGAATACCAGGATTGGAAGGGACCTCAGGAGGTCATTTAGTCCAACCTCCTGCTCAAAGCAGGACCAATCCCCAGACAGATTTTTTGCCCCAGATCCCTAAATGGCCCTTCAAGGATTGAACTCATAACCATGCCCTTCGGGTTGCATGGGGCAACAGCCACCTTTGAACATTTGATGGACCGAGTGCTCCAACACCACAGCCAATATGCAGCGGCATACTTGGATGACATAATTATCTTCAGCAAAGATTGGGATTGCCATCTGGACAAGGTATCTGCAATCCTCTGATCGCTGAGAGAAGCTGGGTTAACTGCAAACTCTACTAAATGTGCAATAGGGAAGGAAGAAGCCTGTTATCTGGGACACAGAGTTGGTGGAGGACAAGTCCGCCCCTTGGTGGACACGGTTCATGCCTTACATGGATACAATACCACCATGACCAAAAGGCAAGTGCGTGCCTTCCTTGGCTTAGCTGGCTACTACCACAGATTCATACCTCATTTTGCAACTGTAGCAGCCTCGTTAACAGATTTGACTAAGGATGCTGTCTCAAGATGGGTGTTATGGACATCCACCTGTGAAAGGGCCTTCCAAGAACTCACAACCACACATTGGATACACCCAGTGCTATATAGGCAGAACTTCGAAAGAGTTTATATTACAAATGGAGCATCAGAGGTACGGCTGGGGCAGTCCTTTCTCAAGATATCAATGGAAAAGAATACCCAATAGTATATGTCATCCGGAAACTCTTTCCCTGGGAGAAAGTGTACTCTGGGATAGAGGAGTGGTTGCTTGCCAAATGAGCAATAGTACCATAGGTTCTCTATCTCCTAGGAAATAAGTTCACGCTAGTTATGGACCATGCACCCCTGGTCTGGCTAAATGTGATGAAGAGGAGAAACCCAAGGATCATGAGATGGTACCTGTCACTACAGCCTTGTGCCTTTTGGATACAACACCGGTGGGCAGGAAGGTTGCACTACAACGCCAATTTCCTGTCCAGAGTGGTACTATATGCCAGCCAAGGTGGGGCCTCGGCCTTGAGGGGGTGGATACGTAATGGGGTCTACAAACACCATACTGAGCAGAGGGAGGGGAACCATTCCACTCCTGCCTAAAGAAGCAGCCTGACCACAACCCTATGCTGCTGCTACAGCTCCCAATCATGAAGGCCGACACCCTCAGCTGCAACCAATAGGGGAAACAAGGCCTGCTATAAAATTAGAAAGCTCAGAGAAGGAAGGAAGGCAGAAAGGCCTGAAACAGTGAAGGGGCAATGCCTCTTCAGGCTGCCTCCAGAAACATGGCCCAAAGGGACTTAAACAGACCACTAGGCCTAATTAGAGGCCAGGGCCAAGAGTTGTCCTGACCCAGGGCTAACAAAAAAAAAAGAGCCAGTCAGGGGGCAGTAGAGAACCCTCCCGCCCCCGAAAGACCATCTCAAGGACCAGAGACAACAAGGTAAGCAATGTGAACAAAGTCTTTTCTATCCAGTACATGTGCTTGGCCACAATTTTTCATTGTGTAACTGAAGGTCTAATGTTTAATTCGACTGCATTTCTCTAACAGGCATCTGATCAATTCCTTGTGTTGCTGCTCGCATGAGCATTGCCTGCCTCCCTGCGCGAAGCTAGGGCTGGCATCACTGCTAGCTCGAGCCCTGCCTCTTCCCCTGTGTGGGGCTGGCATTGCCACTCGCCCCCCTGCATGTTCCGCCGCATCCAACTTTTTTGACAAAAGTTGGTATTTGTCCCACTTGCTCTTGCCAACTGATCAAGTGGCAGGAGCAAACGGGAGAAAAGCCCACTTTTGCCAAAAATAATCGGGACAGCCTTGAAAAAGGGACTGTCCCAGCCGAAACGGGATGTATGGCCACTCTATTCAGAAAGCTATAAACTCAAGATTCACCTCACTGTGGTATCATCATCCCAATCCAACTTTGTTTGGTAAAAATAGAAAACCAGAACCTAATATTTCTAATACTAAAGACAAGCAATAAATAAATAAATTAATCAAAAGAAGGCCAAACACCATCTTTATACATCCTAACACAGCAATAAAAGGCACTTTTAAACCTTGTAGCTCACTTTTAAGTATCAACATTCCATTCCATTAACTATATTCACAAAGAAATGTGCCACAAAGAAGCTATGGCTTGTTTTTGCCACATTTTCTTGTAGTTTCTTCATCACTTACTTTTCCCCCACTGAAGTCAACGGAAAGACTCCCCTACTATTACTTTCTCTGGTCCACTGCCTCGTATCGCCGGCTCTCTTATTAAAAGGTGATTTTCAAATGCTTGTTACAGTAGTTGTTTTGCTTTTTGTATTTTAAATTTGGCATATTGGTTCAGATGCAAATATTTGCAGAACTGGGGCCCATATAACAAAAAATTCTGTGTAAATTCAATATCTAGTTCAAGTTCTGTAAGAAGAATGAACATCTTATATGGCAGATTTAAGCAGAAAGTGATCTTTTTCTATGCCAAATTAAATCATGCAGAAATAGATATTTTTAACTGAAATTTGGGTAGATAAAACTTTAACTCAAGCAACACAAAAGGCATGACTATGATTATAGAAATACTGTCAACTTTAAAGCCAGAGGAGATTTTAATAATTTACAATCTTGGGACAAAGGGTCAATTCCCCAAGTAATGATTACAAAATTAAATTAACTCTCTCAAAGAGCATTTGACCTGATCTGTGTGGCGGAAACTATGTAATCTTGTCAACTTTTTTTTGCTTTTATTAACAAAGTATGTCTTACAACAGAGCCTCTTTATCAATGAGTACTTTGCATATGTCTTTACTGGTGAAAAGTGCTATAAGAAGAAGTAAGTGGTATTATTATTAATAATAAAAAGATGAAATTTAAAGTTTTAAAATCTTGCATTTTATAGAAAAGTTTTTTAAAAAGTTTAGTGAGATGACTAGCTTTCTTTCATAAAATTTTACACGTGAATTGTCTATTTCTGTACTTTGCTTTCTTAGAGGGAAATTTAAAAACAAACAGTAAGACTCTAAATCTTTAATAGTGTGGCACTTCTGTTCATCTGTGCTTTACAGCGGGCTGCATAACTATAATATTATGGTTACTAATCCCTTTGAGAATACACTTTAGTTGAATTTAAAGTAATTGGGAGGGCAACATTAAAGGAGAACAAACTATTCTTGTGCATTACAGTGTTTTTTCATATAATAACGTCCACTGTCGCATACAGCAGAAACCTTTTCATCCAGATGTTCTAGGAGATGGTCTCTCATACTTATTACAGAAAAATTTTAATTAACAGAAGATTCAATTTCAACAGTAAAGTTGTTGTTCAGGGCCTGAGTTTACTGCCTGTACAGCCATAGGGGCAGCTAAGAGATGCCCAGCACAATTAGTAAATGAAAAAGGAGAAAAATAATACCCAGAAAACAGTGGTAAAGCAACGTGTTCACTTCCTGTATTCAACACATTGTGGAACATGGAAGCTATATAACAAGGAATAGTACCACTATGGCAGTGGTTTTCAATCTATGGTCTGCAAGCTATGCTTAAGATTTCCAAAGGGATTGGCAGCTCCATTTGAAATGTTTAAGGGGTTCACAAATGAAAAAGATTGAAAATCACTGCAATATGGTATACAATAATTTATGACAGAAAAAAAGAAAGCCGTATCAGATTATAACCAAAGGGGTAATTTAGTTGGACTAACTCCCCTACACTGATGTAGAATGCCATGGGATCTTTAAAGATCCCAAGTGGTCAGGTTCCTGGTTTTACAGGCCCTCCAGCAGCACAATGCCCTGTCATATGGTTGCAGGACTGACTCAAAGAAGAATATCACCCATTCCATCCATCAAATGACCATTTACTGCAGGTGTTCTGGAAGGTTTCCCATCCAAATACTGACCTGTTTTTGACCTTGTTCAGTATACAAAACCTGATGACTTCTCACCACATGGTGATATGGACAAAAGCAGATATGTGACATCAGAGAAAGCTGAGGCTTTCTAAAGTGTACAGGAAATGGATGGCAGCGATTTTAATTTTTCTGACTTCAACCTTTTTCTTTCACTTCTCTTTTGTTGATTACCACACTCTAACTTCCTTTTTTTTTTAGCATAGTGTGCATTTTACTATAATATGTTCAGTCTAGTGAACAGAATCTTATTCCTCAAGAGAGCAACAAAATTGGCCTATAATTTTCCAATTCTGAACACTGGCAAAATCAACATCTCGTTTTCAATAACCATGTGATAAATCTTGGAAAAAGTTACCTAAAGTGAAGGATTTTTCCTTTTGTTAAATGCAAATTAAAAACCCCCAAACCTAGTTTTCACTCAGCTATAGTCAAATATAATGTTATTGGAAAGAGTACTGTCACTAGTGAACATGTCCATATTACAGCAATCGAAACAATAGTTAAGAATAAAATTGCCCGACACATAGAAAAACATAAACTGTTGAGCAATAGTCAACATGGTTTCTGTAAAGGGAAATCATGTCTTACTAATCTACTAGAATTCTTTGAAGGGGTCAACAAACATGTGGACAAGGGGGATCCAGTGGACATAATGTACTTAGATTTCCAGAAAGCCTTTAACAAGGTCCCTCACCAAAGGCTCTTATGTAAATTAAGCTGCCATGGGATAAAAGGGAAGGTCCTTTCATGGATTGAGAACTGGTTAAAAGACAGGGAACAAAGGGTAGGAATTAATGGTAAATTCTCAGAATGGAGAGGGGTAACTAGTGGTGTTCCCCAAGGGTCAGTCCTCGGACCAATCCTATTCAATTTATTCATAAATGATCTGGAGAAAGGGGTAAACAGTGAGGTGGCAAAGTTTGCAGATGATACTAAACTGCTAAAGATAGTTAAGTCCAAAGCAGACTATGAAGAACTTCAAAAAGATCTCACAAAACTAAGTGATTGGGCAACAAAATGGCAAATGAAATTTAATGTGGATAAATGTAAAGTAATGCACATTGGAAAAAATAACCCCAACTATACCTACAATATGATGGGGGCTAATTTAGCTACAACAAGTCAGGAAAAAGATCTTGGAGTCATCGTGGATAGTTCTCTGAAAATGTCCACGCAGTGTGCAGAGGCAGTCAAAAAAGCAAACAGGATGTTAGGAATCATTAAAAAGGGGCTAGAGAATAAGACTGAGAATATATTATTGCCCTTATATAAACCGATGGTACGCCCTCATCTCGAAACTGCATATAGATGTGGTCTCATCTCAAAAAGATATACTGGCACTAGAAAAGGTTCAGAAAAGGGCAACTAAAATGATTAAGGGTTTGGAACGGGTCCCATATGAGGAGAGATTAAAGAGGCTAGGACTCTTCAGCTTGGAAAAGAGGAGACTAGGGCGGGATATGATAGAGGTATATAAAATCATGAGTGATGTGGAGAAAGTGGATAAGGAAAAGTTATTTACTTATTCCCATAATACAAGAACTAGGGGTTATCAAATGAAATTAATAGGCAGCAGGTTTAAAACAAATAAAAGGAAGTTCTTCTTCACGCAGCGCACAGTCAACTTGTGGAACTCCTTACCTGAGGAGGTTGTGAAGGCTAGGACTATAACAGAGTTTAAAAGAGAATTGGATAAATTCATGGTGGTTAAGTCCATTATGGCTATTAGCCAGGATGGGTAAGGAACGGTGTCCCTAGCCTCTGTCTGTCAGAGGGTGGAGATGGATGGCAGGACAGAGATCACTTGATCATTGCCTGTTAGGTTCACTCCCTCTGGGGCACCTGGCATTGGCCTCTGTCGGTAGATGGACCTTTGGTCTGACCTGGTACGGCATTTCTTATGTTCTTATGTACAGACATGCAACACAAATTGGCACATTTCAGCATTTTCAAGAATAGGCTAAATTCACTTCCACTTATTTCAGTGGAAGCTGATGTCAAGAAAACAGGATTTCAATGATGTTGGAGATTAATTTTCCAATAGTTGAGAAGAAAGCCAATGAAAGATGAAATATGAATTACACCTCTACCCCAATAAAACGCGACCTGATATAACACGAATTCGGATATAACGCGGTAAAGCAGTGCTCCGTGGGGGAAGGGGGTGCAGGGCTGCGCACTCCGGCGGATCAAAACAAGTTCGATATAACGTGGTTTCACCTATAAAACGGTAAGATTTTTTGGCTCCCGAGGACAGCGTTATATCGGGGTAGAGGTGTATATCTAAGACCAAGTATTGTGAATGTCTAATAACGTGTTTCTATAGAAATCTAGATTTTATTTTGAACAGGAATAGGTGCCATGGAGTGACTCCTGCAGGGCCAGCCAATTCCCTGCCTGTATAGTATTCAAGTAAGCAACTGGCTCCTGGAATGCCACGGCAGGGTAAATTGGATTTTTTTTCTCATTTGGAAGGGATTGGTGAGGAGGGAGTAGCATAGCACATTGATTTTGAGTTTAATTGTCTTTCACTCCTTCTCACAAAGGCCAACATAACTCTTGCCCCTAGATTCTAGAGAAAATTTGAAAAAAAAACGTGCACTCAGTTGTGCTTCCACCTCATGTCATTGCCATATGCTAAATGCTACTCCTCTTTCAAGAGCACCCTGAGCAAAGTGTAACAGGAAAAAGATGTTTGGAAAATGACTTTGCTGACTCCACTGGTGACTCCCAGTGGTCCTTCCTTCTCTCTTTAATCTTGCCTACCTTATTTCCTATCTTCCCTCCCCAAATAACCTGTACAGACCTATCCCTGAGGCTGTGTTCATAATCAAGTCCTTAGTACACACCACTCAGATCAGCAGTGGTGCAAGCAGAATTCATTTCTTACTGGTACACTGCACTCGTAGGAGGGACACAAAGGGGAGGCATGTGAGCTCCCCACCCTGCCCCCAACCTGGGGCCCTCATGTTCTCCCCGTCCCCTTCCCATGATCCATCTCACGTTACCTAGGGTTGGGTCTGTCCTCCCGCTGTGCCGGAGACTTCTGAACCACAGGGCTTTCTGGAACCACAGCAACGAAAGGAGCAGAACGTGGGGTTGCTGGGCAGCCCCAAACTGGCAGCTCCTCCGGCGCGGCTGTACCACCCCCAGCCATTCCATACAGCTGCGTCTGCTGAGTCCTGTCTGGAATCTGTACAGCAGCCCTGCCGGAGGACGGCGCAGATGGACCGCCCCCAGCCCTGTCCTCCAGCGGGGCTTCTGTACAGACTCCAGACAGGAGATTCAGCTGTGTGGGGGCGGTACAGCTGTGCCAGAGGAGCTGATGGCGGCCACGCATTCTGCTCCTCCTGTGTCTTTCTGGTACAAAATACTGGCTATAAATATCTTACTGCTATGGCGTACCGGACTGTACCGCTGTACATGCACCACTGCAGCTTAGTGACTCACTCAATGCTTTGTGGAGAGCCAATGGAGAGGTCCCTAGAGGGCATGCATACATACATACACACACACACATACACACACACACACACACAGTATGCATGACTAACCTCACCTTTAAAAAAAACAACAACCCTATTCAAGATAATCTGTTATTTGTATCCCTAAAATACATTTACATGTGGGGATTTACTCTTGTGCAAGGTTTCTGAAAATTTGGCAAAGCCACTTGTCTAAAGTATCACATCAAGTCAGTGAAAGAACCATAAAGAAACTCAGATTTTCTGACCACTACTCATGGACTTTAACCTCTAGACAATATTCCCTCGTTATGATCCAAATGGCAGACAGAAGAGCAGACAACTGATTTAATTATGATGTCATCACCATACTAGTGAGGAAGGTACAACCCTAAGTGATATATAGTAGAAGAAGGGAGGAGACAGAAGAGTAGCTCTATTTCAAATGTTATGTCTCGTTTATATATGCAGGTATGTACTGATTGTGAATCTTACATATTTTAAACTGAAAACAGAAATTTTGCAAGGCAAATTTTAAAAATGGACACCTCTGAATAGTTCACTAAAAAATATAATGAATGTTCAAATATTGTTCCAAGTAAATCTGATTGAAAATATCATCACGATCTAATAGAGACTACCGATAAGATTGCATAGTTGAAGAGAAATATATATGAGCAGTGCCTCTGTAGAAGTCACGGCAAGAAAGTTCTATTTTCACTATTAAAAATATCAAAACATTTTCCTAAAATTGTCTATTTTGCCTAATAAAATATTTTTAAAACTATAACATATAACAAGATTTAAACTTTACATATACTTTAAAAGCATATATAAAGTTAACAGTGACCTTCATTAAAACATTTATAAGATATCTTCCCAAGATTGCTAGTAAACATGACACAATAATTAACAAGTCAAAAGTTGCACTCTGATTCCCGAGTCAAACATTCTCTAATCCCTTTTGGTATTAACAGCTTCAGATAACATAGCAAGATCTTTTCACCAAGATTACTATATATTGGCAAAGAAGGGTATTAGTTAAACTTCTAAATTTTAAGAATTACACATATATTTAAATTATACATAAAATGCATAATCCACACTTTGACAAAATGATATGACCTTATTCACGTTTGATGAATAAGGCCTGTAAAAGGCTATCAAGATCTTGAAGGACCCTGCAGAGAGCTAAAGGTTTATTTTACTGGCTCATCTGGCAGCTACATTAAATTGGTCTCATGAGCTCCAATTCAGAAGGAAAAGAAGTGAAAAGTTATTAATGCAAGAGAGGGGCTAGGGGTTAGGAAAGGAAGTTTTACAGGGAAAACGCCTGTAAATAGCCACCTCAGAAGTAAGTTCACACTAAGATTTATACTTATTGTTCTTAATCATAAAGGGAAATCCTGGTGTGAGTTTTGAACATTCATCTAGTGTGTATGTGTTCAGCATTCAAAGCAGGGCTGGCCCTCAGCCTTTTTACAGTGACCTATCATTAGGATATTTAATACAAAATATGTATTACTGTAATGTTAAGGTAATTTTAAACATTCAAAATACAAAAGTTAAGGGACCCCAGATCGTCTGTTTGGTACAGGACCATGAAAAGAAGAAGGCAAAAGTGACTTTGACCTTCTTGCAGCTCTCCAGTTCTGGGCTACTCTAATGTATACTCAGCAGCCCATAGACCAGGGTTGGGAATGTTTGGCACGCGGCTCGCCAGGATAAGCACCCTAGCGGGCTGGGCTAGGTTATTTTCCTGCTGACGCGGCAGGTTTGGCCGATCGCGGCCCCCACTTGCCGCGGTTCACCGTCCCGGGCCAATGGGGGCTGCGGGAAGCGGCGCGGGCAGAGGGATGTGCTGGCCACGGCTTCCCACCGCCCCCATTGGCCCGGGACGGCGAATCGCGGCCAGTGGGGGCCACGATCGGCCGAACCTGCCACGTCAGCAGGTAAATAATCTGGCCCGGCCCGCCAGGGTGCTTACCCTGGCAAGCCGTGTGCCGAACGTTGCTGACCCCTGCCATAGACCCAAGGAGCCATTCCAGCAACCAGGATCACCAGAGAGGAGAGATGCTCTGACCTTTGCCCCTAATAATATCCCCTGTGCTCAAGGAACAGAGGGTGAGAGGTAGCATGGAGTGACTGCCAACCTCTATGCCATCTGGGGAATGCTCCTGTACTGCAATAATATTCGCTGGTTAGATCTGCTCTGTTTTCAGCTGTGTTGCATTGCCGAAACAACTTAAAGCAGGCGAAAGGACAGATAACCTAGTACAGAACAACAGGACTGCGATTCCCTGATTGGAGCCTTTGTTTTTTTTTTTGTTTTTTTTAATTGCAGTATCACCTAAAGTGCCATCAGTTTTATAATGGCCTTTTTCAGCCTACACTGACCACTTACTAAAGAGATGGATTCTCTTTGCTATGGCAATTTTACCTCCCAATAATCAGTGCTCCAATCAAAAAGCACGGGGAGGCAGGGTGTGGACGAGAGGAGGGAAACAATATTTGTCCTGGAATAACTGTTGTAAGTGTATTTATAGGAACCTCTTTGCCCATGGAGAGAGGCTGACCAGGCTCACCAACAACGGAATACTCCTTACTAAGAGCAGAAGAAAAGGGAGAGTGAGAACTACAGTAAGGGCTGGTCCCCACTTAGTCCGGACTTCGGACTAAGGTACGCAAATTCAGCTACGTTAATAACGTAGCTGAATTCGAAGTACCTTAGTCCGAACTTACCGCGGTCCAGACGCGGCCGGAAGTCTCCCCCCGTCGACGCCGCGTACTCCTCTCGGCGAGCTGGAGTACCGGCGCCGACTGTGAGCACTTCCGGGATCGATCCCAGAACATCGATGGCGTGCCGCCGGACCAGCCGGTAAGTGAAGACTAGGCCTAAGTAGCAACATCAAGATTTAGGACAGAAAATTAATGTACTTAGCTTTAAAGAGTGTCTCACTGTCTACCTCCCAGAGCTCCAGAGGAGATCCGATCTATGCTACTTTAAGTGTGAAAACAAGTTATTGGAAGAAGATTCTGTTGGACTTTGTCTGCATTTCAAATACAGCCATGTAAAAGGACCTATCTGTTGAATTTAGAAAGGTCCTTGGACTACTGTATTTAAAAGCAATCAAATATGTTTGTACCATCTCACACTTTAATGAATATGGACTGGTTTGTGCACGATTTAGTTTGACAAAAACAAAGTGTTATCTCTACTGCTGCCAACGGATATCCTATCAGCTCAAACTCCTGCCTCTAAAGCATAACCACAAGCTGTTTTCACATTTTTGCAGGATCTGGCACACAATCCCTCTAGCCTTACATGGAAAAAAAAAAACTTGCAAACTCATTGCTGCTTCATTAGTACACCCACCGTGAACAGCAAATCTGAAATATTGCACCACTCAGTGGATTTGAATGTGGTGTATTCTCTAAGCATGACACCATTTGGGGGAAGAGATATTTGAAGAAAAGAGACCATAGGTTTTATGTAAACATATGAATAAAATTCAGTTCTCGCTCACTTACCCACCCTCCACCCAAACATGTATCTTCCCAATTAAGCAGGTTGGGATTTTTAAGAGGGGGGTGGGGAGAGGAGAGAAGAGAAGGAGAAGAAGCGTGTAAGGAAGCTGTTTCTCCTTTGGTTTCCAAACTTTTAGCATGGGAAACCATTATCCCACAACAAATATAACCAAACTCCTCCAGGCAAAACCAGATTAAGGCAATCTCATTGATTTCTATAGGGCACAATCAGATCTTCATTATTTGTCACAGATGCATTTCTCCACAAAATGTAATCATAGTTATGCACTTTGACTCACTAGGTCACAAATTCTCACTAGGTTAGGGTTAGCATATGTCCGTTTTTTCCCAGACATGTCCGGCTTTTTGGTAATCAAATCCCCGTCTGGGGGGAATTGCCAAAAAGCCGAACATGTCCAGGAAAATACCGTCTGGGAACTTCCCCTCCCGCAGCTGCTCTGCTCCTCCCCTGACTCTTCGGCTCTGTTTAAGAGCCAAGCTGCCCGAGCGCTCTGGCTTCAGGCAGTCCCCATGACTCCAGACCCTGCGCCGCCGGAGCAGAGCAGCTGGAGCCAGGGAGGGGAAGTGCCCGGCCGGGGGCGCAGGGTCCAGAGGCATGGGGGCTGACCGAAGCCTGAGCGCTACCGGCTTCACGGTTTACCGGGCAGCCTCCAGACCCTGCGCCCCCGGCTGGGCGCTTCCCCTCCCGGGCTCCAGCTGCACTGGGGAAGCGCTGGCCGGGGGAAAATACAAGAGCTCTACTGATAGGGAGGTTAGAACTATAGCCAAAAACCAACAAATATACGTTTTCCTGGAAAAATGCAGGATAATATGTCTGAGGAAGAATTATCTGAAGCACAGATTTTCAATGGAAGGGAGCTATTTGGAAAAGTGTAATGTGCAAAAAGGCCCAAGAAGCAATACTGCACAAAACAAATCGGATGAGTCTGCAATGTGATGAGGTGGTAGAAAAGCAATGAAGAGAGAAAATGACTGAACTAGGTGTTGTATCTTTAATATTCTATGAGCTCTGAGTAAGAAGCCTCTGCTGGAAATGAACCTTTATAGAAGTTGGTTGGAGAAATCTTCACTTTAACTTTGTTAAACACTGCTTTTTATAATTAAATTTCACACAACTGGAAAAAGAGGTCAGCATGATATATCAAACAGACAGACAGTAGCACTTACAACTTAATTATACTGGATCCCAAACCCCAACCAAAAAACAAACATAACACATACTTGTCTTTATCCGGCAATCCTCAAATCAGGTGAAATGTGTTAGCTTGCATTTTGTTTGATTAAAGACTGAAAGATTTGGCCTGCTGATATATTAACAACAGCACACAATAGGAAGGTTCAGCAGTCATGCTTCCCCTCTTCTTTCTGGAAGAGTCCTACAGAACTGGATAGATGAAATTGCTTGTACAGAATTTCTGAAACATCCTATAGAATGAGAAGATTATAGCTTTACCACAGTATTATATGGGATGGTTCAAAAATTCAAGAAACTGGATTTTATTCTTTACTGTAGAAACCTATAGAATTTAATAATTTCTGTAGACTCCTACTGGTTTCATCTCTATTAAATTCTAGAAGACATTTCCATAACAGAGTTTCTGATCAATAACACAATCTGAGCTAATATGTGATCACTCCCTCATCTTGGTGTTCACCGCATGCAGAGAAGAGTTGAGTTGTTCACTGAAGTGAAAAGGAGCGGTTCTGTTCTAAGCAACAGTCACACAATGCCCATTCTAGAGACATTTCAAAATTGCCTGGGGGAGGGGGGATATCAATTTCTTTGCTGATGGGGAAGAGGGCCAGGATCATGGACTGGGTGGTCATTTCAATGTGGTAATCTCGCTTCTTCTCTCTGTGCTCTTGACATGTTATCACAGAGTGTGAAAGCAGAATGTTATTACAGTTTTTTGAAAGGAGATAGAAAAATGTTCATGTGACGGATTGGGTCACAGAGACCCCCTTGGGACAGCCACCTAATGTGCTGAGATGACCTCTGAGCCCGTTTTCCCAGCAGCTTGGGACTTCAGTACCCTGTCTTGTTGAGCCAGACATACTAGCCTGCTGCAAACACAGACCCAGGTCTGAACCACGTCCCTCAAAAGCTGCAGACTTAACTGAAAACAGATTTAGAAATGCTCCTGTCTCTAGCTCCCAGACACCCAGCTCCCAATGGGATCCAAACCCCAAATAAATCCGTTTTACTCTGTATAAAGCTTATACAGGGTAAATTCATAAACTGTCCACCCTCTATAACACTAATAGAGAGATATGCACAGCTGTTTGCTCCCCCAGGTATTAATTACTGTGGGTTAATTAATAAACAAAAGTGATTTTATTAAGTATAAAAAATAGGATTTAAGTGGTTCAAAGTAATAACAGACAAAACAAAGTAAGTTACCAAGCAAAATAAAACAAAAACACACAAGTCTAAGGGCTGGTCCACACTAACCCCCCACTTTGAACTAAGATACGCAACTTCAGCTACGTTATTCACATAGCTGAAGTCGAACTATCTTAGTTCGAACTTACCGCGGGTCCACACGCGGCAGGCAGGCTCCCCTGTCGACTCCGCGTACTCCTCTCGCGGAGCAAGAGTACCGGCGTCAACGGCAAGCACTTCCGGGATTGATCCCAGAAGATCGATTGCTGGCCGCCAAACCCGGAAGTAAGTATAGACGTACCCTAAGCCTAATACATTAAGAAACTGATTACAGATGAACTCTCACCCTCAGAGATATTCCAATAAGCTTCTTTCACAGACTGGACTCCTTCATAGTCTGGGACCAATCTTCTCCCTTGGTACAATCCTTGTTCCAGCTTAGGTGGTAGCTAGGGGACTTCTCCTGACTGGACCCCTTTTGTTCTGTTCCACCCCCTTATAAACCTTTGGCACAAGACAGGAATCTTTTGTCTCTTTGGGTCCCCAACCCTCCTTCTAAACGGAAAAGCACCAGCTTTAAGATGGATTCCAGTACCAGGTGACATGGTCACATGTCCTGAGACCCCAAGTCTTCATTCTTCCCGGCCTGACTCACAGGTAGGGTGGCCAGACAGCAAATGTGAAAAATCGGGACATGGGGTGGGGGGTAATAGGAGCCTATATAAGAAAAAGACCCAAAAATCGGGACTGTCCCTATAAAATCGGGACATCTGGTCAGCCTACTCACAGGAAGGCTTGCAAGTAAACAGAACCATCTACAGTCAATTGTCCTAGTTGATGGGAGCCATCAAGATTCTAAACCACCATTAATGGCCCACACTTTGCATAACTACAATAGGACCTCAGAGTTATATTTTATGTTCCTCATTTCACATACAAGAATGATACATTCATACAAATAGGATGACCACACTCAGTAGATTATAAGCTTTGTAATGATACCTTAACAAGAGACCTTTTGCATGAAGCATATTCCAGTTACATTATATTCACACTCATTCGCATATTTTCACAAAATCATATGGAGTGCAACATCACAGTTCAATAATTTAATTTTGTTCAATCACTGGCAATCAAGGAGAGAGCTATGAGCCCATAAGAAAAGCAGCATATTAAGTACTTATTTTGTATGTTCCTTGTTTGATTTTGAATTCCCCAAGGTTGTCAAGCCTACAGAGCTTCATACAAAAAGCTAATACACAAAGCCAGAGCTTGTTGGATAGGTTTAAATAAGCTTTTGAAGGTCTACCCTGACAACAATGTATACTAGAGGCCACTTTTTTAATATATATATTCCACCTGTTTTGGAGTTGTATTTCAAATAAAATTGTGAGACAGCTGTACTGTATTATGAGGCTCTGAAATGTGGGTACATTTATGGTTACATGTCTAAATATGTAAAACTTATTTGAGTTTAGCATTAGCTTTTTGTATATGTTCAACCCCAAAACTCAAAGTGAAACTTTAAAAACATTTGCAAATCAAAACTGAACCTGCAGATCAAAACCAGAGCTTCACCTAGCAATAGTTTTCAAGGTTCACATCCAAGAGAGCTGCATGAAGCAGATTACAGCTGCTCTCATTTTTAATGAGGAAACACAAGCAGCTCAGACTACAGGCAACAGCAGACAGTGTTTCATCTCCCTTCCATAAGCTGGGAGCACTGCATGCTGGAACTAGTAGTCTCTGTAGGCCACAGAACAATTTAAAAATTAAAGATAACCTTCAAATGGGGAAAAATTAGGGATATTACATTTTTTACATTGGTATGAAGCATAATGAACTCCTGAATTTTTTTAAAAAGGAGAACAGGAGTACTTGTGGCACCTTAGAGACTAACAAATTTATTAGAGCATAAGCTTTCGTGGACTACAGCCCACTTCTTCGGATGCATATAGAATGGAACATATATTGAGGAGATATATATACACACATACAGAGAGCATAAACAGGTGGGAGTTGTCTTACCAACTCTGAGAGGCCAATTAATTAAGAGAAAAAAAAAAAAAACTTTTGAAGTGATAATCAAGCTAGCCCAGTACAGACAGTTTGATAATAAGTGTGAGAGTACTTACAAGGGGAGATAGAGTCAATGTTTGTAATGGCTCAGCCATTCCCAGTCCTTATTCAAACCGGAGTTGATTGTGTCTAGTTTGCATATCAATTCTAGCTCACCAGTCTCTCTTTGGAGTCTGTTTTTGAAGTTTTTCTGTTGTAATATAGCCACCCGCAG
>NC_048299.1:235963892-236026222 GCF_013100865.1 Trachemys scripta elegans
ATGTGCAGGTGAACGAGCCCCTGATGGTATGGCTGATGTGATTAGGTCCTATGATGATGTCATTTTTGATGAATTTTTTTAGCTTCTTTTACACGTAAGGCTCCCAGCCTGCAAAACACTTTGCACACCTAACTTCACTTGCTACCCAGAGTCTCAAAAACACATAGAAAAAAAAAAGTGGCATTCAGGTTCTTTTTATACATCATATGAAAACAAAATGTCACAAGCCTGCCTTTTAAGAGTTCATTAAACATCACTTTAAAGGCCACGCATAGGCTATACTTTGGTTGTATCTACAAACCAGAGTGCGGCAGATGTCCATGTAACAGGGAAAGGTAAAAGTGGGGAAGGGGTATTCAGGAGAAACCCAGAACTGTGCATAAAGTTTTATTCCAAATCAAAACATTCCCTTGACCTTCTGCTTCCTATTGAAAAATATATTTTTTAAAATTACAACACCACAAACATGAACAAGGAGCAAAAAGTTATTAGCCAAATCCAAAAAGGGGTGAGGCCAATAGACTATAAAGTTAGTCTCCAACTACAAGTGTCAGTCAGTCAAGTATATGAGGAATACTGGGAAATAAGTTGAGGAAACATAAATACTATAAACTCACTCATGCTCTTAGTGTTAAAATGTGGGTAAAAGAGTTAAGAGAAAAGGAAGGACTAGAGGAGATTAAAATCTATAGTTATAGGACACTAAATTATACTCAGAAAATAATGTCTCTGGATGTTGATTTAGAATTATATAATAAAATAAAGGTAAAGAAAGCCATCCTATGCATGACAGATAAAGTTTGAGTTTATGTAATGGTAAATGGAATATGAATATGTACTGGTGGATCTAAAGATGAAAAAAACAAGAAGAGTGGTTGTAGCCTTTTGCATCCCAGAGTGAAGTCAAGAAATCTAAGAGAACATCTAATTTTGTATTATGACAGCAGAATAATGTTAACATTAAACTGGATCTGGGACATAAAGGCTACCTTAGCTTTTATTTTTTTGGATTATTAAGTATACTGGCAATTAAAAGAGTTATCTCAGAAAGCAGGAATGATCTAATAAATGAGATTTTTTTTGACAACAGAATTATTATGTTCAGACATGTACACAGCTCTATCTGGGATTCCAGCACAAGCTGGGATATCTGGCAATGAAATAGCCAATAGAGATGCAAGAAAACGCTTTAGAGCATGGAGAAATTGATATAAAGAGTCCATTGAATAAGCAAGAATTAAAAGTTTAGTTAAAAAGGATTAAACTAAAAAAAAAAGGAATGGCAAGAATTGTGGACCAAGGGGAAAAGAGGAAGACTATGCTATGAAGTATGCCGCAACATAGAGGATAATGCACTACTCCAGGTATGAAAGAATCAGTGATGTACTCATATTTAGACTGCTAACTGGTCACTGTTGTTTGAATAATAATTTATATTTACTGAATAGACACAAAGATGGGTTATGTAACACAGGTAAAGGCACTATTGATCTCATGATATGGGAATGGAAGCAGTGTTCGCAGAAAGGCTCTTTATGAAGTATTTAGATGCTCTCAGGTGATAGAATATACTATGAGGGGGTTAGTGAGACTATTGAAAAAAAATCTTTTTTTTTTTTTTAAGGATATAGAGCAAGGTAAGAGAGTGTAGTGGCATGAATGTACAGGGAATATAGCAGCTGGCAGTAATATACTCAGTAGATGAGTCTGCTTTGCTATAAAGATGTGGTTCTCAAAGCCGGTCCACCGAACCGGTTTGTTTATTTGCCATGTCTGCAGGTTCGGCTGATCGGCTCCCACTGGCCGCAGTTCGCTGCTCCAGGCCAATGGGGGCTGCAGGAAGGGCGGCCAGCACATCCCTTGGCCCGCCAGGGGCTTTCCCTGAACAAGCAGCGGACCAGATTTGAGAACCACTACTATAAAGCATAAAAAAGAAGAACAAAGAAGTCAGTCAATTCAAAACAGGATTTTTTACTTAGACTTAAGATCAGAAGGTTGCCTGGTACTTTCTTTAACTTAAGGCTGGGATTTATAAAAAGATAGCTATAGTTCCTGAGCTTTGTAAATCAAATCAATTTATTACGTTTTTAAGTAAAGTTTGCTATTTTTTACTGCCTGCAACAGATTTCTGAGTTTGAGTCTACAGCCCACATCTCCCATGCTACAATTACTGTGTAAAAATTCATATAAATACCCACTATTTTTAGTTTACAGAAACTCCTACCACTGTATCTGGTTAAGAGAGACCCTACTTTTCCGTTCTATCTTCTAGAAAAGCTTAGTCGAAAACATTTCTTAAAGGTGAACAGCAAATGATTTTTTTTTACAGTCTGTAGCTTATTTTTCCAATTGAGTCTTCATAATGCCTAAAAAGAATCTTAAACTTGTTTTTTTTTTTTGTAAACTTAGAAATGACAAATGTCTAATGGTAAATGCTGGGGCTGAGGTCTTGTCCCTTAATTTAAAGAGCAGGATGTCAAATCTCTAATGAATGAGTCCATTCCAAAGGCCTTATATAAATACAAAAGTTAAAGTGGTAGAATCTTCTTCACTGCTGCAGGTGCAGTTCTATCAGTACATGTGCTTATACTAATATAACTGCTTCCCTTAGGGGAAGTGGAATAAGCTGTACTGGTATAAGCACTCTTATGCCATAATAACTGCATCTGCACTAGGGGCTGTACTAGTATAACTATGGGGACTGTCTCTTTATTCTGTGTTTCTATGGTGCCTACATGGCACAATCGTCTGGGGCTCCTAAGTGCCAGTCCCGTAATGCTTGGTAAAAAGTTAAATCCCTCAACCAAAATTGTAAACCTGGTACAAAATCTATGTGCAGATTAGGCCTAAGCTAAATCCAGTCCCTTCCCTTCCCTTGGGCTCAGCTTTCACTCTTCTGTGCTGTCACTAGTATCTTGCAGGGCAGTGAATAACTTTTCCTTTATATATAACCCCCTTAACCCCCACACAGTCTAACATACCACAGCTACTGCAGGCCCTCCTACAAACCCTAGAATCACTTAGTGGGTGTGGAAGTGGCGATGGTGTTTAACCTTATCCGAGGGGCACGAAGGCAGAGGCAGGCAATTATTACCTAGTGAACCCAAGTACTGGGTACCAGGGCCCGCTGGCTTAATGCCTCGCCCAGCACAGAAGCTGCTTCGGTTCATTGCCTCTAAATGGCATCGCTGCCCCATGCCACGCTCACCCCTCACCAACTGGACCACGCCAGAGTGATCAGGAGGAAACCCACCGACCTCCAGCTCCCGTCTCTATAGAGGTTGGTTCAGTTCGGGGCACCCAGATGGTTCAAGCCCTTGCAGCGTAAGCCCTCCCCCATTCCTTTCGCTGGAGAGGTTGGGCTAGTCCCCCCCGTAGAGAAGTTGGTTCAGGCCGAGGAGGCAGAAGCCGCTGCTCCTACAAGTTCCTGTTCCCTTGGCGGACGCGCGCAGAAGCGCGCGCTCAGGGTCCGGCTCAGTCGGCGCTGGCAGTTGGGGGCGCGCGACGGCTGGTGTGGGGGGAGGGGGTTGTTGTGCGCGAGCCGCCGATGCCTCCGCCGTGAGATGGCATCATTCTGTGCGGCGGAGGGGTGAGGAGCCTCGGCGGAGAGGGGCAGCGGCGGCTTTCGGGCCACGGTAAGGACACAAACAGGCTCTGCCAGAGCCGCTTCCCTGGGGGTCAGGCCTGACAGCCCGACTGGGCGAGTAGACGGGCGGCTGCGGGGCCCCTTCTCGCCTGCTCTGGGAGAGGGACGCGGAGCGGACACTTTCTCCTCCCACAGCTGTGAGGGGGGAGAGAGGGTGTCTCTGGGCCGACAGGCGCTGTTCCTGTCAGTGGGGACGCTCGGGTCAAAATGGCGAAGGGGAGCTGTACCAGGGCTGCCCCCCTTGGCTCCTGCTGGGAGCGCGGGGTGGCCGCTGGCCCCTGGGCCCCTGCACCGCTGGGAGTGTAGGGGGAGGGTCTCTGTGGTATCCTGTGCCAGGCGCGTAACCTTGTTTGTTCCTTTCCTGGGCCTGGCCATGGGGGTAGATGGGGCTGAGCCCTGACCCGAGTCCGTGCTGAGCGTATGGGAAGCAGCAGGGCAGTCGCAGAGGCGGCCCATGTCTCTTTACCTAGAGAGGTGAAAGAGGAGGAGAGGGCGATGGTTACATTTCTGTTGGCCTTCCCTCCGCGCAGCCGGGACAGGGGACACCCCACATCTCCCCTGCGAAGGACTGTGACCCTATAGCCTGTCTTCCCTGTCCTGTCCCCCATTGGCAGTGGAGGTCTAGGGCTCCTGTACAGCGCGTGATGGGGCTCAGGGAGAGTTATTGCTGTTAATACCCAGGTTAGAAGTGCCTGGGAATCTCTCTGGTGCTGTTTAACGTCTGACTCGTTGAGTGGTTAATATTTTGATTTTAAAATCTCAGTAGTTTAACAGAACGTGCACCAATTAATTGCTTTTGTTATAAATGCTATAGTGAGCTACTACAGCGTTCCACTTACTGACTCCTTTCTATATACCTATCTTTATTTTAAAAACAAAATAGGTATCTAAATTGAACTACATTTTCAAGGCATTCATCTTTCTGTGCAACCCATTACACAAGCATTTAGTTAAAACAATCTAGCAGAATAAGATATGGACAAAAATAGTACATGAATTTGTTACAGAATGCTTAATTCTTTGATAGAGTTCTACAAATATTGCCAAAAGTTATTTTCATATTTCAGTGGTGATCCTGTATTCATAGTGAAAAATCACCAGAAGGGTATTCTGGGGTAGATATCCAGGTTACACAATTATACTACAATTAGCTCACTAGATTTTGCTGTCATATATTTAGTATAGTTAACATATGAATTGATGGGTAGCACTTCCAATAAAAATAATTCAACCTTACATTTTGCTTGTGATATTAACACTTTTGTTAGGGAAGGAATAAATTGACTGTTGATGACCTGTTATAATTTTTCACAAACTCCGTGAGATTTTCATTAAATGGAATTTGATAAACTCACTAATGTGAGCCACTCAGATTAATCTACATATGAACTCAGTTCATGTATTTCAGTGTTCTACTAAATTATGATCAAATGAGGGGTGAGGGCTTGCACAGAATGAAAGCTTCTCATGGTTTATTTGTTTATTTTTGGGGAGGAGGTGGCGGGTCCAAACACCTTTCAAAATCACAATAGCTTACTTAAATTCGTTCCTAAGACATGAGTCAAATGAGAGAACCAAAATACGTTGTACTCCTGTTGCTTGTAAAACCAGCTGAATTTTTAGCACCCTTATGCCATTACCTCTCTTCCCCATGTGGTGGTGTATGCAATACATTAGACTTCATTATAATGGTCTGATCCTGAAAATACTACTGGATACCATAGTGCTTTGTGAGTCGTTCCTATGCCCAGTAATGTTTTTAGGATTATGCAGTTATACATATGAACATAATGCATATGTGTAAAGCTATTCATATGTGTAAGAGTTTGTAGAATCTAGCGTCTGCCCGCTTCGAGCAATCTGCCAGTTGTAGGCCTCAGTTTGTATCTTTGAAGTTTAATGGATATTTTGAGGTAGTAAAAGTAATACTTTTAGTGTCAGACTCTAAAAACTATGTTAACGAAACAAATAAAATGTCAGCAAACTTGCATGCCAATTTGAGACTAGACTTAAAATGAACTCTGTTTTGTTGCCTGTGCTAGCAGGGTACTATGGAAGGATCCCAGATAGAGGTGATCTACTGCTCCCCAGATCCTGGAAGGAGTCATGGAGACATAGTGGTCCTGTTGTTCTTCACTAGCCTTGTCCTTAATTGCTTTCTTGGCTCTGTGGAACACACTGAAAGAGGAGGGGGAAATACCTGCCTGTTTTGTTACGCCTTCCTCCTTCTCAGTGTTCCATGCAAGAATGCTGAGTTGGAACACCGTCCCAATCACCTTCCTCCCTCTCTCTTGAAAAGAAAATGGTGGAGGCTGAGAGAGGTCCTCTTAACCTTTCCACTGTTTTTCTTATTGTGGCCAAAGTAGGGGGGCAGGAGGTGAGTCTTCCACTTCTTTGTTCTTTTCTCAAATAAATTAATAAACTTGTTTTAATATTTAGAAATTAATAAATTAAACAGACTTTACAAAATAAAAATTGATATATATTTAGAACCAAAACGAGGTGTTGAGTGCTCCTTTAAGATATCCATCCTAAAACTAGGATGCAGAAAATGAAGCCAACAGAAGAAGGCAAAAAACTTAAAAAAAAAAAAAAAACTGCTTAGTTGTCATTTCAGTACTTTACTTGACCAGCTTGGTAAGCAAATATGCCACTTTTCCATTCAAGCTGAAAACAAAACAATGATTACACCAAAATATGAACTCTGTTAATAGGAACACTGTTACAGTTTTTTACTAGTATTACCTTAACGTATGTAAATTATAAGTTAAATCTCCTTTTAAAACCCAGCTGTACTGTATGTAACTTTTTGCATGCCTGTCCTTCAAAGTCTCTCTCCCCCTTCCCTTGATCTCCAGAAGTATCAGTCATGTTACTCAGTGTACTGTTAGCCACTCCACTCTTTAACAACTGACATTTTCAGAAATTCAGAGATTTTCACTGGGTAGTTAAGACGGGGCTTGAAAAATCTAGTTGTCAGTAATAAATTGGAAATTTTCTGGGCCAAGTGGGATCCTAACCTATCAGCTTTTGCAAAATGTAACCTTTTGATTAATAAAAAATAGATTTCTAGCCCTTATGTTTGCTTATGCAACTGATGCAGTGCAGTCTTCCCAAGTTTGCGGACAGGCAGCACCAGTGCTAAGGCTGCTGTTTACAGCTTTTCCAAACAGTGGAATGAAAGTAATAGAGCTGTGGTCAGTTTCACTAGTTTAATTGCTGGTCACAGTGTTCTAAATAGCAGCAATTAAACTAACAAGAATCCTGTCATTTTTTTACTCTGCTGCATTTTGTGAAAGCCATAAACCAGAGCTGCCAAATTCATTCTATACAGGAGGCTGAATTCCATGTTTAATTATGATTAGTAGATCAGAATATAAATTTAGGACTATATATTATCTTTAATCCACAGCCAAACTCCCACAGATGGCTGTGGGGGATTTTCACAAAGAACCACCATGGAATATGGCCCTGTGTAGTAAATAAACTTTTATTTTTATTTGTTTGGTTTTTTTTATTGTCATATTAAGTAAGAATGATTTTATACTCTCCTTTAGGATCACCACTGTTCTTGGTTTGTTTGTTTTTTCCTGCCTTCATCATCCTTCTTTCCTTTTCTGTTCCATATCTTCCCTCATTTTTCTTCTCTATCTCTTTCAAAATCCCACCCCATTTCTCTTCCTATCAGCTCAGCTGATCGGCAGTGGAATAGTTAATGCTGACTTTTAAAGTGCCATGATTATTGTGCATTGGCATTAACTGCTGCATGTAACAAATGGCAGCAGGGGAATTCACATCTGTCATTATTTTGGACTGTCTGCAGACTCTCAAAGGCAACACTGCATTAGTTACACTCAGCTCACATTTGGAAAGCCACGCCTCCACCTCAAAACTTTTTTCTTAAATGATGCATAATTGTTGGTTTTTTTAATAAATTGTTATGACTTGTAAGCCTGCTATGAAAAGAGGTGGTATTTTCAAGGGAACACTGGCAAAGGTAGTGGACACTCCACCACATCATCTTGAGAAAAGCGGTACTCTAGGACAGTGGTTCTCAACCAGGGGCCTGGAGCCCTCTGGGGATCCACAAGCAGGTTTTAGGGGGGCCATCAAGCAGGGCCTGCATTAGACTCACTGAGGCCTAGAGCAGAAAGCCAAAGCTCCACCACATGGGGCGGAAGCCGTGAGCCCTGCCAGGGCCCCAGGATTGTAGCTGAAGCCTGAGCAATGTAGCTTTGTGGGGACTTTTGTGGCATGAGGCCCCAGGTAGTTGCCCTGCTTGCTACCCCCTAATACTGGCCCTGGCTTTTATATGCAGAAAACTGTTGTTGTGGCACAGGCGGGCCGTGACGTTTTTATAGCATGTTGGGGGGGGGGGGACTTCAGAAAGAAAAAGGTTGAGACCCCTGCTCTAGGAGAGGTGTTCAGCATCTAGTTGTCAAAGCCCTATAGGAAAGGTGGAGTATATAAGTATACTTTGAGGGCATCCTCTTTGGAATCCCAGCACCTCCTCTTTCCCAGTAGCAAGGAGTGATTGGGCTTCTCTCTAGGCTTTGCCATTGGCCCTGCTAGATCGACAGTTCCCTCCATCTTCTGTATCAGTGTCTGGCTAGTAGGTGTCTGTCATGTTTTTTAGACCTGTTTTAATATATGACTTAATTAGAGTTTATCATTGCTTTTATGGCCAGATAAGGCAGAAACTGTTATTCCTAACAAATTAGCTAACCCATATTTCAGTTTACCGCCATGTCATAACCGTGAGTGTTTATCTATAAAACAGCACTACTGATTCCAGGGAAACTGTCTGCACTCATACATAAGAGTACATAAGAGCACTACTGTTCTACTGGGAGAGAAGTGCTACGATTAAGTGAAGAGGAAAAATTAGTGTTTTGAAAAAGATACTTGAGAGAAACCTTTTATCCTCCAATTATTTATGGATAATTAGTGTTTAGGAAGCTCAGGGCCAGATGGCATTTGACCTTCATTAATTAATTATTAGAGGAATAGGGTGACCACCTGTACCAGTGTGATCCCTGCAACTATAGAAGTCTAACAACTTTTCTGCACTCCCTCACTTACCCTTGTTTCAGATAAGCCCCTTCATCTGGTCTGTGCATTTTGCGGCACTGTAATTGTGAAAGCACCTTTTAATTTTAGTAAAGCACTGTTTTTTCAATTATAAAAGTGCCAACAAAATCAAATCTGCAGATCATGAACTGATATGCACTTTGCCCCAGAGTTTTTCTTCAAACTTAACTTTTTTGGATGAAACTACCATTATTAAGATCTCAGTGACGCTCTTACAGAGATGTTTGATTGAAAAACTTTCAAAAAGATCTGAAGTTAAGCATATGCTTGATAAAATTGTTTATCTGCTTTGTGGACTTTTTGTCCCCCCCCCTCCCCCCCCCCCACACTGTTACTAGCATTTTTCTTGTTCCATGAAAGTATTCAGGAGACACAGCCTTTCTGCGTTGCTTGTATTCCATGTTCAGCACTTGGGGTCTTGGTAAATTTAACTAGGCAGCAAGCAGAATGACAGTTTTTTTTCTGAATCACGCTCAATACCTCTTGATTAGCAGAGAAGAAGTTGATTGCTGCCTAACAATTATGCCATCCTGATAGTCTTTTGACTCTTGTACCAGGATCAGCCACTACTATGGGTTCTTAAGACAAATTATTTGGTGGCCTCCGAGTGTGGCCATCAACTCTTTCTGGTGGCTGCTCTCACACTTTTTCCTAAAATATTTAATTAGCTTTAGGAAAAACAAAAATATGCACATATACACATCCCAATCGTAATTTATTTATTGCTAATTAGTAAATCTGTTGTGAAAAGTAATATTACCAAACATACAAATATTGTTTTTCACAGCAGGATTACTTAGCCCTGACAAGCCTGGGGACTAATTAAGCCCTGGATGGGTGACAGTGGGGGCCAGGAGCAATGTGGGTGAGTGAGTGGCTGGTGGAGGCGGTGGGGGGCTGGAGCCTGAAGCCCTGTGGCCGGACAGAGCCTGAAGCCATGCGGCTGGAGCCTGGGGCCCACCATCACGCAACTGGAGCCTGAAGCCCTGCAGCCAGAGCCTGCCACCCCGCTGCCCCAGGGCTGAAGTCCAAAGCCTAAGCCCCAATGCCCCTGAGAAGGTGGGGAACCCACTGACTGTCTGCTCTTCCAGGGTTGTACCCTAGGTGTCTCCAGAGGGGGACAGGGCCCAACCCCTGCTGGCAGCCCCAGCAATCAACACTAAGGCAGTGCATCTAAGAACGGGGGAGGAGGGCTGTGGCCGCAAGAAAAGCTCCTGGTGGCCGCATTTGAGAAATGCTTCTAGAACTAGGTCCCTTTCCCTGGCTCCAGTTAGAGAAAAAACAGGAATGGCCCAGAAAATGAGTAAAATAATGAAGATTTCCACAAGTGAAAATATTGTTACTTTTTAGTTTAGGGAGGAGCTAAGTAAGAGGGGACATGATAGAAGTATACAGAACAATTGAGCGGAATAGAGACAGTACATTGTCCATGTTTTCTTATTCTTTCTCATAGAACTATGAAAAAGGGGATATTCAATGAAATTGAGAGGCAACTAACTTAAAATTGTTTTATGTAACCTGTGAAACTCATTGCTACAAGATATTATTGAGCTCAATAGACCTCCTAGGGTTAAAAATAAGGATTAAACTTTTATATAGATAATGTTAGTTACATAAAATATAATTTAAAAAATTAAGAATATAGTGCCCTCGTGTTTCAGGGGATAAGCCAGCCTCTTATGAGGAAGAAAAATCTTTCCGCGGGCCAAGTTATTCTACAGTTGTACAGGATATCTTGCATTTCTGCTATCAGACAGCATTGATCCGATCTTTTATAGTGATTCCTGCATGTCACTGTTTGGCCCTGAAGTTAGAACTTTTTGTTTAAAAGCTGATAATTCAAAATGCTCTAAAATCCACATGCATATTCAGATTCATTTCCAAACTCACTCCACATAAGGTCTGGGATACAGATATAGGAGTAACTGTGGGATCATTTGGTCAAGAATTTCTTCATATATAACGCCCATCATAAGTAGCTGATTTTAATGTTCAAAGTGCTCTAAAACCCTTCTGCATATGGAGTGTATCTTGAAAAATGGCATGCAGCAAAGATGGTGGTTTGACCTTGTGATATAAATTAGGAATAACTTGGTCAAGGGATTCCTGAGATACTTCATCCTTCCCTCCTTCTCCTCAGCCCCATATGAACTGTCTTTAATTTTCAAAGTGCTCTAAAATTCATATGCACAGAGAAATTGTCTTGAAAATTGGTATACTGAAGGAAGGGGCTGGGATAGAGATTGTGGTGCAAATTTTGGTGTCATTTGTTCAATGAGTTTCTGAGATAGAGGTTACCCCGGATTGAGCTGCTTTTAAAATCTTCAGATTCTATAACTTTCTTACTGCACAGCTAAAACCTAAGGTGGCTAATCATCATGTAGTGTATAGTTGGATTATGCCAAGTTTAGATACTCAATGGTAATTAGAACCAGTTTACACACATTTCAAAAGTTACTGTACTACAAATACTTCAGTATATCAGTGTGCATCTCTGCAAGCAATCTATGAGCCATTGCTTCCTCAGGAATATTTTTGAGTGATGCTGACTGAGCAATGTATTCACATGGTGGCTCAGGGAAACAGGCATTGACTCTTGAACTGAATCCTCTCCTTGGGAAATATGCATGCTGTGCACATTAGTGCACTCAAATTGTCTTTTGCTTGGTGTAGGGCCACAGAAGGGCTCCTTTTGGAAGTGTGAGTGATGTGTGCAATATTGAAAAGGTTAAGCACATCAGAAGTATATCCCCAGTACCATCTACCTGTCTGCCTAAGTGGCACTCTAGGACAGTTTGGGCAGTGCTGTCTGGGATGTGAAACTTGGTATGGTTGTGTGGGTGAGCTGTCATGGAAGGGACTAACTGCCACAGAGAGGCTAGTGCAAGAGTCCCAGACAGGACAAATCAGTTCTCTGCCAGGAGAGGTTCACTGAATTCCTGCCATGTCATACTAAGCATGATGGGCCAGGTCAGTACTGGGAGCTGGGAATGGGTATGATTGAATACCATAGGCACGCAATACTGAGGCCTGGTCTGCACTACAAAGTTAGGCTGATGTAAATCCACAGTGGCCTATTACAATGATGCAGTAACACTACCCCCCAAAAGTATGTGAGTGTAGATGGTGCCTTAGTTGTGTTGACCCTAACAATCTTCCAGCACCTGTCCCTCAAGTACCCTGTCCCTGAGACAGTGACTCCTCTGGTCACAATTTTGAAGAGTCCAGAAGTCCACCCACCCCTTTACAATTCTTGTGTGTCTTTTGAAATGCCTTTTCCTCATTGAGCATATCTAGCAGCTCTCCTTTTGTTGTGTGGATCCAGCTGCCCTACTGATCATGCCAGTTCCACCTACACAGAAAGCTACTAGAGTCACTCCTGCCTGGAATAGGCAAGAAGTATTGGATCTGCTTAGCTTGTGGGGAAAAGAGGCTCTGCAAGCATCGTCCTCTATAAGCAGATTGCACAGGGGATGATGGAAAAGGGGCACAACAGGGATCAGCAGCAGTGCAACATGAGAGCAAAAGAAGTCAGCTAGTAATATCACAAAGCGTGGGAATGTGGTTCTGCCCTGCAGATCTGCTGCTTTTACAATGAACTGTGTGCTGTACTTGGCAGTTAACCCACCAACATTCACAAATGATGGTGGGTAGCTGAGAGCAACCCAAGATCGAGACCCCTGCCATGAACGGTGGTGGTGGTGGTGGGAAGTCAGCAGGGGACTCGAATCTTGCTGCGAGCTAGGAACTATTTGACATTCTGTGGGAGTCTAGCCAGATGAGCCTACTGACGAAAGGGAAGGGAATTCAGGTAAGTGTGTACTTGCATTATTCCTTGTAAAGTTTGTGTTTTTTATTTTCCTTTCGCTCAAACTTAATCTGTTCCTTCACCTCCCCTCCCCATGCCTTCGTTTGCTATTTAAAAATGGCAACATACAAATGGGTCAGGCAGTTCAAGAGGTATTGACTTTTCATTGCTTTACTGGTATAATAGAAAATAAAAAGGGTTGTATGGCAGTCTGGTTAAACAGTCCATTTCAGATCTGTGCCCGGTACTCAGGTAGTGGTAGAATAAATGGGGTAGAATCAGGATCTGTTTTTCAGTTTTTTAGCCTGTTGGGCTAGGCAGGGGGGCGTGCAGAATACTGTTGACCAGAGTAGGAATGTCTCTCTTATCCTCTTGAGAGATCTCGATGAAACTTTTCAGGAGAGGTTAACAGACTATTTCCATGAGATTTTCAGCCTTGTTTCTTTCATCACAATAAGACACTTTTCCGTGCCACTCTGCAATGAGTTTGGCAGGCACCATTGTGGTAAACAGCCTATCCGCATTTCGGCCTGGGCGGCTTCGGGATGCCAGTAGAACCTGGGCTCTTTGTGCCTTCGTCACCCTCAGGAGTGAGAGATCAGGTAAAATCATTGCTTATGAAAATAGTGCCAATATGTTCACTTCCATTTCCCTATATCATACTTAGGGAGGGTGCCTAACTTAATAATAATGTGCAGAAGAACACTCCTCCTCCTCCTCCTGGTGATGCCATACCCACTATGGTTTGAGCTGGAGAGCGGTGCTGTAGCGAGGCACTCTAAAGCTAAAGTGTCAATAAGCATTTATTAAAGGTATTTGTTGGAATAATGTAAAGAGAGTTTTGAGACTTACCTTTCTCTTTCTGCGGTGACTAAATCTTATGGGATATCTATCTGTTTTTATCAGTAACTTTTTGTGTGCTGGACTAAAGGGGTCACCCCTCCGCTTCCCTGAATGTCTGATCCTGATCCTGAGGAAAAGGAAGAAAACTAGGGAGGATATGTTCCACGAGATCCTCCAAACCACAGTTGCCTTGCACAGTGATCACAGGTGTTGGGGTGCCCTTCACAAGGTGAACGAGGAGAAAATGAATGGAGAAAGCTGTGATTGCAGGACAGGCAAAAGGACCGAGAGGCGCATCAGAAAATGCACCAGGACATAACGGGATTGCTCAGGAAACAAACACAAATGTTGCAGAGTATGATTGATCTACAGTCCCAAAGATCTTTGCAGTCTTTGGAGAACATCATAGCTGCTGCTTCCTCCAACTCACAATATTCCATGTGGCACTGTGCTGCACATTCTTACCCCATCACTGTATGCCGGGGGACAAGAAGAAGAACTATTTCTACACATTACACTAACTTGTTGAAACCACAGATCAATGTGTATGTAGCCACAATGCACTGCACTGAACTATTTACATACATGGACATACATGTTTACTGTTTACTTCCATTTTCATTTGGGATTGTTGGCAAAAGTATTTCTTAACATGCTATGTGTGTATTTGCAGTTTAATTTTGTTAACTGCTGTTTTGCGCACAATAAAGTTCTATTTTTGTAAAGCCAGACTATTTTTATTAGTTCACATCAAGCATTGCAGAGTATGTAGTGGAAGGCAGAGTGCCAATCAAATTCATAAATATACACCAAGCATTACAGAATTCATAACAGCAGGCAGAGACCGTACCAATATATAATGTGAAGTACAGAGAACAGACACTATTTCATAAAAGCAACAGAGAACTCTACTGTGGCTGACCGGTAAAATGCTCTTTTAAAGCCTCCCTCAGCTGCACAGTACCATGGTTGCCTCTTCTAGTAGCCCTTGTGTCATTTGGCTGTTCAGATTTAGCAGACAGATGGTCAACCTAAACTCCTCCACCCTGGCAGCAATTTTTCCACCCTTGTCTCATAGATGTTATGCAGTACACAACATGCAGTTATAACTATTGGGATGATTTTCTCATTGAGATTGAATTAAGTGAGTAAACAACACCAGTGTCTCTTCAGTTTACCATAGGCACACTCAGTCATTCTGCACCAGCAGAGCTGGTAGTGAAACCTTTCCTTGGCTCTATTGAGGTGGCCAGTGTACGGATGCACGAGCAAGGCATATGCTGGGTCCCCCAGAATCACTTCTGACATCACTAATAGTAATCCGCCAATTGGGAAAGACTCCCTGCTTACAGCTTTTTGAAAAGTCCTGTGTTCTTAAAGATGCAAGTGTCTTGTACCTTCCTTGACCAGCCCACATTGATATCAGTGAAGCTCCCCACATGATTCACTAGTGCTTACATTACTAAAGAAATGCAGCCCTTTCTGTTGATATACTCTCTGGCAAGGTGAGCCAGTGCCAAAATAGATGGTATGCATACCCCTATCTCCCCACCACAGATAACCCCATTGCTGCACGTCCGTCCAGTATTTCCTATACTTTACTGAGTTAATGGCCTTACATACTTGGCCTGCACTGTGGATTTTTCAACTCCCAAATTATTGCCTGCTGACCAGTAGCAATTCAGTGTTCCCAGTTTCCAGAGCTTGATTGCCACTCACTTCTCCACTGTCACTGCATCTCCCATTTTGGTACACCTGTGTTGGAGGACTGGGGTGAGCTCAGCACACAACCCCAGGAATGTGGCCTTTTGCATCCGCAAGTTCTGCAGCCACTGCTTATCATCCCAAATCTGCATTACAGTGCAATCCTACCAGTCAGTGCTTATTTGTCAGGCCTAGTAATTGCTCTCCACTATGTGATAATGCTCCATGAACACCAGCTATGATCTTGGATTGTTTTTTCACTATCAACATTCAGTACTGTGCTCAAACATCTTCACATGGTAGTCCCTCTTGTAGCAGTACTCCCTTAAGCTGTGCAAATACTGGAGAATTGTATGTCCTATATTAGCAATGCAGAGGAGAACTCTGTTAAGTGCTGCAGATGCCATGCTTCTAGAGAGATGGCAGACACTGAAAAATGCTGTGTGGGACTGTGGGAGTTCAAGCGGCTTGCACGCTCCCAGACAGGAGTCCCTTCCACGCAGCAGTCTCTCTCTCCTGTCTGGGGGCATGCGAGCTGCTTGAACACACAAGCATGACCAGGGATAGCCGCTGGTAAGCCTGGTGCCTGCCCCAGTGGGCAGGGCAGTGGGTGGTACAGCCACACCCTGGTGCAGGGCGCTGGCTTCTGGGAGTGGTGGCCCGATGTGCTGCTCCTTTCGTCTCTGTGGTTCCTGGTAGAGCCCTACACCTCTCCGGATACCGATTTATATCTGCGAATATCCGCATCTCCTGATATAAATTTGTATCTGTGAAGGGCTCTACCTATTAGCTCCTTGTTTCAGACAGTGTACAAATTGGACTGACTAAAATGATGATTTTGTCTCGTTCAGAACACTCTTGCGGTTTCCTGGCTGTCTTAAGCCTTAACTGTCCATCCTGCTAATCTGCCAAGTGTTCCAGCTTCCCCATTAAAACTTATAAGTGCAATTATATATAGTCAGTGCAAATATTATCATTTAATATTTGAAAACTTGGAGCAGCATAGAATAAATTGATTGTAATATCAAAATATTACTCTGATGGTAGTAGCCATATTTAATTCAATGGAAGCCTCCCTTTGATCTTAGTTGAACCTGACACAATTTGTATGTTGCCATACAAAAATGACACAGAAATTAGGTCTAACTTACTGCAAAGCACACAGGGCCTTCGGTAATGCTGGTATATGCAAGTTGCAGTTGTGGAAGAAAAATTAATGCAATTACAGCATGCTTTCGAAATCAATAAAAAGAAGAACAGGAGTACTTGTGGCACCTTAGAGACTAACAAATTTATTAGAGCATAAGCTTTCGTGGACTACAGCCCACTTCTTCGGATGCAATATATGCCATAGCAGAAGTACTGTAGAAGATTTAACTAATACTTATATACAAATGAAACAAGATTTTTTTTTTTTTGGTTAGTATTCTGCAGTTAGAAAGTATGTATGCAATAAGAGTGTTGTTTTTGAAGTTTGGGATGACAATTATATAGTTATTGCAGATATACTGTAGCTATACTGTAATTTTACGACTTAAATTTTCAAAAGTGACTACTGTTTTGGGGGTGCTTCAATTTTGGGTTGTCAAATTTGAGATACCTTAAACAATTTTTACTTTTTCAGAAAGTGCTTAGCACCCCACCCTCTGCAAAATCAGGCCTCCTTACTCTGACAAGTTGCTCACACAATTGAGACATCCATAATGACTTTGAAAATGTAGTCCTAAATGTTGAAGCAAGTGCCTTCCAGTCTTCCAGTAACACAAAGACTGAAGTAGACCGAGATTATCCTGCTGAAAGAGTTCATCTCTCAATAATGGAGAATTTTAGATATTAAATTTCTCATAACTGAGAGTTACCTTGAAATTTCAAAAATGTAATTCATGCTTTGCACAATTTGTTACTTATCACAGACTTCATCTTGCAAACATGCATGTGCTTAACTTTACTACTGTGAGTAGTCCCATTGATTAACATGAGCTATCACCAGGCAACCTTTACTGTGTGTTAACTAAGTATTTTGCCATTTAATTTCTATTCTATATTTGGAAAGAAGGTGGATGTTGTATTCATTTCTTACAGTAATAATGAAATACTTTTTATTCTAACAGTAAATAGAGGTGATGTTTAACAGCATTAATGGCAGTTAAATATTTTTTAGTTAGTTAGTCTGGATAACTTTGCTCATTTTAACATTGCTGATAAAGTCAGCAGATGGCACACAGGCGTAGTAAATAGAAAGGACATGGATAATGATTGTGGTACATCACTGTTTAGTAGTTATTGTTTTTTTAAACAGTTTTCACTATGCATGTTTAAATAACTCGAGCAAGGGAGATTTAGAGACAACCAATTAGATAAACAAACACCATAAAACAGGTGTATAATGAGGGAAAAACTAGGAATAACGGTGGAAAAAATTGTACTGACTACTGAAAAGAATTTTATGACCGCAAAATCTGTTTTTCTGGTCCCATCTTCCTAGTGATGTGGTGCAAATTCCATCACTTGGGTCCAGGGCCAGCTCTGGCTTTTTGGCCACCCCAAGCAAAAAAAAAAAAAACAAACCTGTGGCGCGGCTGGAGTGCGGGTGCAGGGGGACCGGCTGAGGCGGAGGGAGGGAGCGGGCGGGGGAGAGAGAGAAGGGGGCGGCCAGGGCTACAGCAGGGGCACTGCCACGCGGCCCCTCCCACTGCGCTGCCGCAAGGGCTACGCTCCGGTCGGCGGGGGGAAGGAAGAGGACTGCACTGCAGGATGCTCTGGTTCTCCACGCCGCCGCCCCCTACAGGGCAGCCGGAGCGAAACAAGAACAAAAAAAACAACAAAAAAAAGCGGCCGTGCCGCCCTAGGATTGGGCAGAATGCCGCCTCGAACAGTCTGCCGCCCCAAGCACCAGCTTGCTCTGTTTGGCCCTGTTTGGGTCATAGTAAAACAGAAGAAAAAAGGTACTTATCTTTAGCAAGGACATAAACTGGATTATCTAAAAAAATTAGAGTTTATGAACTTGAAATAGGGGAAAATATCATTAGAGTATTAATCCACAAGATGTTAGATAATCTGTAGGACTATATTAAAGTCCCTGACTACATTTTGTGGTGACAGATATTAGAAGTGACAGCCCTGAAGTTGTTATAATCCTGTCTGATAGAAAGATTGTCTAATTACAGTAATAGCAGGCTAGTTACAAAAACTAGAGTAGATTCAGTCACAAAACTGTTAATCTGAATGAACACACATACACATACCAATAGAAGTTTAGCTAACAACTTCACCATCTAGGGCAGAAACTTACCAGGAATCCTAAAACTATTCAATTCAAGAATGTTTTCTTAACTTTTTTTTGTACATTTTTGAGACTGAGTATTTTAGCATTGGATAGAGTAGCAATGAGAACAAGTGAAGTTCCTTCATTCTGAGTTGCAGCTCTTCTGCTGTTGAAATCTAGGTCGTTCCCAAGGAGATATGGTCAACTGGCAAAGTGTGGTAAATATGCAATACTGGTACAAAGTTCAACAGAACTGAAATATGTAAAATGAAAACAGTTACCAATGAAAGTCAATATCATTGCATAAATACTTTCATTTCTTCAAAAGCAACGTTTTGTGTATAGCTGATGCACCATATATCTGAAACACCTGTAAATAAATACAACTATGCAGATGTTTGTAAAAATTTATTTTTAAATGCTAAATTTCCCCTATAAAAAACAAACTCTAGTACAGCTCTGAGATTAGATATGAGGATCTCCTACACAGACTATAGCATTCAGTGCTAGTTCCATAGGTATTTTTCCATCTGATATCAAGGCAGCGGTGAGTTCCAATCTGTTTTCCTCCATAAAGACTTGTTTAAATATTTTAATTCATAAAATTAAGGAAGTGAAATAATGACCTGAATGTTTTTATTTTTATTTTTTTAGTTTCAAAATTCATATTAATCCCATTGTGGGCTGTAGTGGGTTTATTTGTCTGATACGAACTATGGAAAACAAATTCCTATTTTAGTTCACTGCCATTCACTCCTAAGAAAGACTTACGGCTAGTCTACGCTGGCATGCAGCAGCGCTTTAACAGGCTTGTTAGGCTGCAGCAGAGCTCTGGGAGAGAGCGCTCTAAAAAAACCCCATCTCCACGAGGGGTGTAGCTATGAACACTGGAAGCATGGCTCCCAGCGCTGGTGCACTGTTTACATGAAGAGATATCTGCAGGGCCACAACGTGGTCTTCGATACACACATTCATGATGCACTATTCCATCACCCAGCAGGCAAGAGGATGATAGTAGATTTGGCAGAGCTGTGTTACTTTTTCTCGCAACTGGTGTTGACCCACCCTCCTTCCCCACTGTTGGAGCTTCCGGCAAGGACCTGAGGGTGGGGGGAGCCAGCAGCGCCCCTTATACTGTGGCATACATGTGCCACTCCAGAGTCAGTCCCTTTCGGATACCACTGAGGGAAAAAATTCCAGCACTGGTGCATGTGGTGAGCATACATACCACAATGGAATAGACATGAGCAACACTTCTCAAAGAACACCAGTAATGAAAAAAGGTAACTGTCTTTTCTGACACCCAGAATCGCTGCTCCCAATGGTTCACGCCTCTTCCCCAGAGATGCAACTCTTCTTCACCATCCATGACCACACCACCCTTTTCCAGTGAGAGAAAGAGAAGTACTTGGTTGTACCTCGTACTCCCCCATCATATCCAGGGGCTCCACGCAGAGAATCGTACCCCTGGTCTTTGGATATCGAGGGCAAAAGCAAACCAGGTCCTTGGCACGGGTACCTGTGTATGCAGTCCCATGTTCCTATTCCCCCACATGTGCCCTACTGGGACCCTTGGGCTGCATATAGGCCACACTTACCCAAACCGCCCAACGATCAGAGACAGACACACATACGCTCTCCAACCTCATTGCTATCTAGGCCTCCTAACCCAGAGCCAGAATTATTAGAAGAGCATGAAGAAGAAATGGAGGAAGAAATTACACCACCAGCCAACGTCTCCTCATCCTCCCCTGATGAAGCCGTCATACCACCACCTCCAACATTGGCTGACAATTTTAAGCCATTTGAAGAACTTTTCTGTAGGATTGCGGACTCTCCTGATCCCACTGGAGGAAGTTAGAGAGCAACAACACAAGTTTCTTGACACATTACAGGCCTCCACATCTGATTGAAGTACCATCTTTGCAATGAGGCCTTGTTGGACCAGTTAAGGTGATCTGGCAAACCTCTGCATCGATACCATCTACCAGGAAGCGAGCAGACAAGAAGTGTTATGTGCCTGCCAAGGACATGGAGTTCTTAGTCTCTTATCCATTGTGGTCAATGTAGTCGACACGAGATGATGATGACACCACCCTAGGACAACCCCATATGACAAGAACTGGAAGAGACAAGACCTCTTCGGTCTCAAGGCATATTCTTCAGCCATGCACCATTTTCGAATAGATAACTACAAGGTACTTTTATCCAAGTATGATCATATGAACTATTCCAAATTCAATGAATTCACTCAGTCTCTCCCAGATAAAAAAGAGAAGTCCCAAGTACTAGTGACAGGAGGACAACTCCTGGTACACATGGCGCTGCAAGCCTCTCTGGATGCTGGGGATATGGTGGCCTGGTCCATTGTGACTTCTACGGTAATGAGACGAGTCTCATGGCTTCACCTCTCAAGGTTGCCCAGGAGGTGCAGACAACTGTGGAAGATCTCCTATTTGAAAGGTCTAAACTTTTTGCTGAGCACATTGATGAATCCCTTCATTCATTAAAGGATTCTAGAGTGACTCTCTATTCACTTGCCATCTATACACCAGCACCAAAGAGAAGACCGGGTAGATATCAGTCTATCCCGAGATCTTGCCCTCCACATTTCATTCCTTAACAGCATTATGATACACAACGTAGGCGAGAGTGACCTCAAATGCACTGACCACCCATCTGCCTCCAAACAACAATTTTGAAAATTTGGTTGAGTCCCCGAGATGCCTCCCCCGGTCCAGATGCTGTAGCCACTTGAATTAATCCATCAGTTTGGTGACTCTCTGACTTCATTCTACCCGACATGGTGGCAGATCACCTCTTGACATGTGGTACTGGAAATCATCAGCAATGGGGATTCGATTTCAATTGCCAATCTATTGCTTAACAGTGCGATTAAATCATGATTAAGTTTTTTGAGTTAATCTCATGAGTTAACTGATTTATCGACAGCTCTAATAAACCATATTGTGCGACTGGAAGCCGTAGAGCAGGTTCCATTCCAACAAAGAAGGAAATGCTTTTATTCCCACTATTTTCTAATCCAAAAGAGGTCTCCACCCGCTACATTTACCTTAGACTTGAAGAACCTCAACAAGTTTGTCAAACTAGAACAGTTCAGGGTGGTCACACTATCGACAATAATCCCAGTACAGGAACAGGAGGACAGGTTCTCAGCTCTCAAACTTCAAGATGTGTACTTTCATATTACCATACACCCTTCCCACAAGAGGTTCCTCAGATTTGTTCTGTAGTTCAGCCATTATCAATGCAAGGTACTACTCTTTGGCCTCTCTATGGCAACAAAAGTATTTTTCCAAAGTCCTGGCAGTGGTGCTGCAAACAAGGGCTTATAATATTCCCGTATCTAGATGACTGCTTCATCAGGGCTCCATCCGGAGTTGATGCGCTCCAAGCCATAATAAAAATAACAGATCTTTTCTTGAAACTTGTCCTCCAGATAAACATATAAACATCAACACTGACACCGGTACAACAACTTGAGTTTATTGGGCCCCAGCTAGATGCTATAAAGGCCAGAACCTTCCTCACAGCTCACAGATTTTCCATAATAGTCAATTTCATTTCCACTGTGAGGACCAGAATTTGCCTACGGTTGTTGCTAGGTCATATGACGGTGACCACATTTTTGGTAAAACTTGCCAGATTACATATGTGCTGCCTCCAGGAATGGCTACGAACAGTGTACAAACCCCACAGACACAGCCTGAATAAACAGCTATCGATACCAATCAAGGTCAAGGACTTCTTACACTGGTAGACACAACCCCAGAATATCTTCATGAGGGTTCCCTTCCTTCAACCATGATGATCCTTGATATTTATGACTGATGCCTCCCTAATAGGTTGGGGAGCACATCTACAGACCTACATGGTACAGGGCAAGTGGTCCCCTTTGGAATTCACATTGCACGTCAACCTCCTAGAATTATGTGCAGTCTGCAACACATTCCTATGCTTTCTACCAATAATTGGACAAAATACCATAAGGGTAATGATGGACAACATCGCTTGCATGTTTTATATCAACAGACGGGGGGAGTGAGGTCTCAATTTCTGTGTACAGAAGCACTAAAATTGTGGAACTGGTGCATCCAACATGGTATCAACACCTCGGCTGTATACCTACCTTGACACCAGAACACCACAGCAACTCACTGAGCAGGAAGTTCTCAAAGAACATGAGTACAAGATAGACACAAGAGCCCTACCGCACATATTCAATCACTGGGGATTCCCCAACATAGATTTCTTTGCCACACCAAAGAACGCCAGATGCCCACAGTTCTGCTCAAGCGTGGGTCTAGGTCACCAATCTCTGGGGAACTCCTTCCTCATTTCATGGGATGCACCTCTCCTCTATGCCTTTCCACCATTTCCCCTACTATTCAAAGAGTTTCACAGGATACTAGTTGAACAAGCCAGAGTCATTCTCATAGCCCCAACGTGGTCACGACAAATATGGTATCCTTACCTCTTACACCTGGTGGTCTGTCCACCAGTCACCCTACAGTTGGTGCCCTACCTCCTATCACAGGATGCAGGCCAAATTGTCCACTGAGATCTAAAACTCCACCTGAAGGCATGACTCCTTCATGGTTCCAGGATACGGAGATGATTTGTTACGAAGAGGTAAAGGAGATTCTTTTAAATATCTGGTGTTCAACAACGTGCTATACTTACCTACATAAATGGAAAAGATTCTGGACTTGGTGTGACACAAAACATGTCTTAGCAATGAGAGCTCCTTTGCCACTCATCCTGGATTACACCCTGGAGCTAAAAAGATCAGGACTATCCGCAAACTCCATTTGTGTATGTTTGGCCGCCATTACTGCATTCCACTCTAAGATAGATGGTCATTCGGTATTCACCTACCCAATGACAAAAAGTTTCCCTAAGGGCCTTCAGACTCTTTACCCTGAGGTACGAGATCCCACCCTATCTTGGGATCTCAGCCTAATTTTACGCTCTGCCCACCATTTGAATCTATGGCGACTTGCTCTTACATACATCTATCCATGAAAACAACTTTTCTCATAGTCATCACATCTGCCCAACAGGTAGGAGAAATAGGTGCCCTCATGGTGTCCTCTGTACAAAATAGGTGCCCTCTGAACAAAATCTTTTACAAAGATAAAGTCAAGTTACGAACACGCTCAAAGTTTTTACCCAAGGTACCATCCTCCTCTCCATCTAAACCAACCTATCCACCTTCCCTCCTTCTTCTCTAAATCACATGGCAACCAGTATGAGGCCATGCTACACACCTTAGATGTAAGACGACCACCAGCCTTTTACATAGACAGAACTAAATCATTCAGAGGGTTGCTACACTTATTCCTTTCTATTGCTGAAAGATCAAAGGGATCAGCCGTATCCAAACAATGTTTGTCAAAATGGATCTTGGACTGCATCCATTTTTGCTACCAATAACACAAACTTCGGCCCCTACCTGGAACTTGTATGCATTCCACTTGCTTGCTGTCTACCTCAATAGCTTTTCTAAATAATGTGTCAATTATTGATATTTATAAGGTGGCCACCTGGAGGTCCACAGACACCTTTAGTCAACATTATACGATCACACACGACGCAGCATCAGATGCCCTACTGGGACGCACTGTCCTGTCCTTAGCAGATGGCACTCCAAAGCACCAGCCTTCCATCTAGGAGTACTGCTCTACAGTCACCTACAGTGAAGCACTCATGGGGACACTGCTTGAAGAGAGGGTTGCTCACCCTGTGCAGTAACTGAGGTCCTTTGAGATGTGTGTCCCTATGGGTGCTCCACTACCCCAATGGGCAATGCTACTGAATGCTGATCCCAGGCACATGGACGCTACCACACCTACATTGGGACCCTCTCTTCAGTTGTCTTAGCATGAATGGCTGTGACCCCAGGAGGGAGAGGAGGCCAGCTATTTATTACATTCTCCATAGCCCCCAAACTTGATACCAAGCTATGATTTTGTGAGAAACCATTTGCCCTAAGCCATATGAGGTCCCATCTGAGCTCCCTCTCCCAAAAGACTGAAATCAGTCAGGCAGATGAGTAAATCTGCTATCAAAGGTATGCCTTTGAAGAGGTAATGGGTACTCTCGACCGCTGAATGGACCACACCTCCACAGGAATTGTTAAATAGGTGGTCCTCATCCTGAGTCTGGTTGTTGTAAATCCTGTTGTGGAAGTTATGAAGAGGCAGAGATGGAGCACTGATCGCCATGGGGACTGTTTCCATACAATTGAAGTCATTGGTATGGTGATGAAGAATTGCTTGATGAAGACTGGACAATCGAGATGCTAAAGGAGCACTTAAGTACAATAAGGCCATTGCGGAGAAACTAAATGAATTCTTTGCATCGGTCTTCATGGCTGAGGTTGTGAGGGAGATTCCCAAACCTGAGCTATCATTTTTAGGTGACAAATCTGAGGAATTGTCCCAGATTGAGGTGTCATTAGAGGAGGTTTTGGAACAAATTGATAAACTAAACAGTAATAAGGTACCAGGGCAAGTTGGTATTCACCCTAGAGTTCTGAAGAAATTCAAATGTGAAATTGCAGAACTACTAACTGTAGTCTGTAACCTATCATTTAAATCAGCTTCTGTACCAAATGACTGGAGGATAGCTAATGTGACGCCAATTTTTTAAAAGGCTCCAGCGGTGATCCTGGCAATTACAGGCTGGTAAGCCTGACTTTAGTACTGGGCAAGCTGGTTGAAACTATAGTAAAGAACAAGATTGTCAGACACACAGATGAACATAATTTGTTGGGGAAGAGTCAACATGGTTTTTGTAAAGGGAAATCATGCCTCACCAGTCTACTAGAATTCTTTGAGGGGGTCAACAAGCATGTGGACAAGGGGGATCCAGTGGATATAGTGTACTTAGATTTTCAGAAAGCCTTTGACAAGATCCCTCACCAAAGACTCCTAAGCAAAGTAAGCTGTCATGGGATAAGAGGGAAGGTCCTCTCATGGATTGGTAACTGATTAAAAGATAGGAAACAAAGAGTAGGAATATATGGTCAGTTTTCAGAATGGAGAGAGGTAAATAGTGGTGTCCCACAGGGGTCTGTACTGGGACCAGTCCTATTCAATATATTCATAAATGATTTGGAAAAAGATCCCCCTTACAGTGAGGTGGCAAAATTTGCAGATGATACAAAACTACTCAAGATAGTTAAGTCCCAGGTAGACTGTGAAGCTCTACAAAAGAATCTCTCAAAACTAGGTGACTGGGCAGCAAAATGGTAGATGAAATTCAATGTTGATAAATACAAAGTAATGCACATTGGAAAACATAATTCCAACTATACATATAAAATGATGGGGTCTAAATTAGCTGTTACCTCTGAAGAAACAGCTATTGTGGATAGTTCTCTGAAAACATCAACTCAATGTGCAGTGGCAGTCAAAAAAGTGAACAGAATGTTGGGAATCATTAGGAAAAGAATAGATAAGACAGAAAATATCATATTTCCTCTATATAAATCCATGGTACGCCCATATTTTATATACTGTGTGCAGATGTGGTCACCCATCTGAAAAAAGATATATTGGAAAAGGTTCAGAAAAGGGCTTAGGGGTATGGAATGGCTTAATAGGGGAGAGATTGAGAGGCGAGATTAATAAAATGGGACTTTTCAGCTTGGAAAAGAAATGACTAAGGGGGATCTGATTGAGGTCTATAAAATCATGAATGGTGTGGAAAAAGTAAATAAGAAAGTGTTGTTTATTCCTTCTCATACAGAAGAACTAGGGGTCACCAAATGAAATTAATAGGCAGCAGGTTTAAAACAAACAAAAGGAAGTATTTCTTCACACAACGCACAGTCAACCTGTGGAACTCCTTGCCAGAGGATGTTGTGAAGGCCAAGACTATAATGGGGTTCAAGAAAGAACTAGATAAATTAATGGAGGATTAATGGCTATTAGCCCGGATGGGCAAGGATGGTGTTTGTGTTTGCCAGAAGCTGTGAATGCGCGACAGGGAATGGATCACTTGATAATTACCTGTTCTGTTCATTCCCTGTGGGGCACCTGGCATTGGCCACTGTCCGAAGACAGGATACTGGTCTAGATGGACTTTTGGTCTGACCCAGTATGACCATTCTTATATCTTATGTCTTATGAAGTGAATGGTTGTTTTTAACTGCAGAGTATAGGAAATGTTGATGAAAATGAATGTATGGGAAATTGAAAAAAAGCCTTCTTAAGATATATGGGGTATAAAAAATCTAGGTGGGTAACTTCTTGGATTCTTGCTCCAAATTAGATTCTGAACCCTGCTGCTTGTTGCCATTAGAAGTGTGATGCTTTCTCCCTGGAGCAAGCAAGAGAGTCAGAAGCAGATTTTGCATGACAAAAATTAAAGCGGGAGTCTTTCCTTCAGTCTGAATCCAAAAATAGTCCACTGTAAGTTTGTGCAGTGACAGAAACATTCCTGAATCAGTCAACATTCTCCACAGACTGTCCTCCCCCCACCCCCATTTCTATTTTATTTCCAGTGACTGTTCCAAGAAAATATGAACAACCTGCCTGGAGACACAATAGCTAAAGAGCTCTTTCTTGTCAGAAGCCAAGCTGTTGTGGAAGGTCTCCCAAGTTGAAACAAAGTACCTGGGTCTAAGTGGTCATCTGAGACCAGATGCTCCTCCTAATAGGATCAGCTTTGATCATTTGCAACAAAATTGAGAACCATATTGTTCTAGGTCAATGTGGAGATTTTAGGATAAAACCTTTTTCTTCTGAGCTGTACCAGCACTCTTGTTACCAGAAGACTTGGAGGAAAGGCATAAAGAATCCTCCTTCTCCAGTAGCTGAGAAGGCATCCCTTGCTCATATGATCTGTTCTCAGAGCCATAAACAAAAGACCAACAGACCCCTTTGTATGTTGCTGGTGAACTAGGCTAGTGGTCACTACTGGAGAAAGATGTGATCTGTGCCTCACTGATCTAAAGATAGGCACTCATGAAAATATATCATAAGTTGGCCAAGTCTTTCTGTTGTTGTTCTTTCTGTCCAGGTACATGGTAAGTAGAAATGTCATGTAGGACAGATGATTCCAGACAGAAAAGGCAGTATCTGGAGCCATCCTGCTTGTTTAAAGAAAACACGTCTGTCTGAACCATAGTCACTTTTCAGGATGTTAGGGCCCTGAAAGTTTTTGATACGCATAGCACTGCCAGGGAATGGTAATCTGAATTGGGCTAGTTACAAGGATATAGGAAACTTCCTTCGCATGTGCACTGGATTATGTACAGCTGATTCTGGAGAAATCAAGTTTGAATCCTTCATTATTACAGGATGACTGGCTCCTTTAAGTAAAGCAGGTCTAGCGTCCCTGTGCCAGAACAGGGGCTCCAAGTTTGGCCAATTACATGGGTGGGGCAACACCTGGGGCTATAAAGGATGAGGGAGAATTAGAGAGGGGAGAGGTCCCTGAAGAAATCTGTAGGAGGTCTCAGGCTGGAGGGGGTGAAAGCAGAGTTAATTGCCTGCTGATTTTCCAGATAGAGTTGAGGGCCAGAGTGGGCTGAAGGCAGGAGCAGCAAAGGAGCTTACTCACTGATATCTCCATGCTGGAGAGCTGGAACCAGAGGAACATAAGGCTGAGGGCCAGGGAACAGTAGTAGGGCCTACCTGCTGGCCAGTCTGATATGAGAAGTTAGTGGAACAGGGAGAGTAATGAATATTCCTGTGATGAGAATGAATTTCCAGCAGAGAGGCGGGATAGAGTTATGGCTGGGAAGAGTGGGGTTGCACTCCAGCAGGAAGAGCTGGGGTACCTGTTCTGGGAGAAGGATGGGAGAGGATCAAAGAAAAGTGAAATATAGTGAAAGATGCTGGAGTGTGGTATGTTACATCAATGGATTAGATGTCATGGATTTTTAAGGACTATATCCATGGAGGTGATAAATGGACTGTTTTGGGGGACTTTTGTTACTTAATGTTTGCTCTACATTTTTAGTAATAAACCAGCCCCAAGGAGGAGTGTTGTTGAGGGAATAAAGCTTTTTTGTGGAGTTGTTAGGGGCTCGAGGGGGGGGGGGGGGTGGGGAAAGTAGGACAGCATCACAATGGGCATTAGGGTGCCCAGCCATGAGGGGGCATTTGGAGATGAGGGAATTGTTCTCTCATAAAATATTGGACATGTCCAGTGTCGTCAAAAGTTGGATGGAAGAAATTTGAAAGTTCATCACTATCCTGTGCATTGTCCCCTGGATTGCTATGTCAGAGACCACAGGGTGAAAATGACCCATGTGTGATGTGAAAGTCCATGTATTGCTTCCATTGGGTTTCAGTCCAAGGTTGTCTCATGTAGAGATGTACTATGAATACAGCTGTGGCCATAGGCCCAAGATTCCTATTCAGTCCAGGAGAAATACTGAAGTGAGAAGCCCAGATCCCTGGTTACCCCTAGCTGCTGAGAAGGGAGAGTATATTGAGATTTGAATCAGGATGCTGTTCCTGGACCTTATTTAGAGGCTTAGCTACTATGAAGAGGGCATTGGGGAAAGGGACCTGTGTCTCAATGTCCTGGCTTCTGTTAGGATGTGGGGTAGGAGGAGGAAAAAGAAGTTGTTTTTACTACTCTACTCAGTCCCCATCCTCCTCTGTTATCAGTCAAAGCGATAAGCAGCAGGGCCATTCGGACGGTACTGTCTGCAGACTCAGGAAAATGCTATGTTGTATATTGTCTGCATCTATAAAGGCTAGATAATTTACATTTAAAAGTTTGCACAAATTGATATTTAGGCCCACTTCGCCAGCTGAATTCCCACTTACAAGTTGATTCTTCAAGCCATGAATTTCACGACTGATTTTCTGGCTCTCCTGCTAGTAGTTAACTTTTATTAATTACCCCTTTAGATCTGAAAACTTACTTCTAAATCCTCCAGACTTTTTTTTGTGTGGTGTTGATTCCTGGACACCTGTTTCAAGATTATTTTAAATATAATTACCATTTTTATTATTGGTAATTCTCATAGCTAAGGTTCCCCATGTGTTTCTGTTAAGAAGGGACATTTTCGATTGCTTATAAATTTCCCAGTTTTATCTTTGTAGTTGAAAGTTGGTATGATTACTTTGGAGTCAAAGTATGATTTTTTTTTTTTCATAAAATGTCATCAAATAGTTGATCCATTATTTTCTAGCATGGAAGGAGTGAAAAAAGTGCAGTTTTTCGTGCGCGCGCGCGTGTGTGTGTGTGAGTGAAGACTTAGCACCTTAGGTGGAGACAGAAAAGTGGCAGCAACTTAGAACCTTACTTGATTTGATTTAATGAAATACGTTTTTTAAAACTTCATGGCATGTACACTGACTTATATCTGATAAAATTATCTGTGTTTTATAAGTAATGCACATGCATTCAAATATAAACTGAGATGATATGCGCAGATACATAATGATGAAGAGTAGGGTTCAGAAGGAGTTCTGGCTGTTTGCATGGTATAGATGAAGGTGGATATGGCTTCTTTACATACAGCAGGTGAGCATACATTTGGAGGAAGCACAGCCTTTCATAACACATCATAGGACAATTGCGGTATGTGAGGCAGGTGCACAGTAGGTTTAAAATGTTTTTTACGTAAATTCATTTTTCGTTTTAAAAGTAAACCTGTTTAATTTTACATTGGAAAATTATTTACTATAACAAGATACGCTGAGGCCTAAACTAACTATAATATATTTAAAAAAAACAGGAGTACTTGTGGCACCTTAGAGACTAACAAATTTATTAGAGCATAAGCTTTTGTGGACTACAGCCCACTTCTTCGGATGCATACAGAGTGGAATAAATATTGAGGAGATATATATACACACAAACAGAGAGCATAAACAGCTGGGAGTGGTCTTACCAACTCTGAGAGGCCAATTAAGTAAGAGAAAAAAACTTTTGAAGTGATAATCAAGATAGCCCAGTACAGACAGTTTGATAAGAAGTGTGAGAATACTTACAAGGGGAGATAGATTCAATGTTTGTAATGGCTCAGCCATTCCCAGCCCTTATTCAATCCTGAGTTGATTGTGTCTAGTTTGCATATCAATTCCAGCTCAACAGTCTCTCGTTGGAGTCTGTTTTTGAAGTTTTTCTGTTGTAATATAGCCACCCGCAGGTCTGTCATTGAATGACCAGACAGGTTAAAGTGTTCTCCCACTGTTTTTTGAGTATTTTGATTCCTGATGTCAGATTTGTGTCCATTAATTCTTTTGCGGAGAGACTGTCCGGTTTGGCCAATGTACATGGCAGAGGGGCATTGCTGGCACATGATGGCATATATCATATTGGTAGATGTGCAGGTGAACGAGCCCCTGATGGTATGGCTGATGTGATTAGGTCCTATGATGATGTCACTTAAATAGATATGTGGACAGAGTTGGCATCGGGGTTTGTTACAAGGATAGGTTCCTGGGTCAGTGGTTTTGTTCAGTGATGTGTGGTTGCTGGTGAGTATTTGCTTTAGGTTGGGGGGTTGTCTGTAAGCGAGGACAGGTCTGTCTCCCAAGATCTGTGAGAGTAAAGGATCATCTTTCAGGATAGGTTGTAGATCTCTGATGATGCGCTGGAGAGATTTTAGTTGGGGGCTGAAGGTGACAGCTAGTGGTGTTCTGTTATTTTCTTTGTTGGGCCAGGATTTCAATAATTTCCATCCCACCATCAACCTCAGCCTAGATCAATCCACACAAGAGGTCCATTTCCTGGACACTACTGTGCTGATAAGCGATGGTCACATAAATACCACCCTATACCGGAAACCTACTGACCGCTACACTTACCTACATGCCTCCAGCTTCCATCCAGGACACACTACACGATCCATTGTCTACAGCCAAGCTCTAAGATTTAACCACATTTGCTCCAATCCCTCAGATAGAGACAAGCACCTACAAGATCTCTATCAGGCATTCTTAAAACTACAATACCCACCTGCTGAAGTGAAAAAACAGATTGACAGAGCCAGACGAGTACCCAGAAGTCACCTCCTACAAGACAGGCCCAACAAAGAAAATAACAGAACACCACTAGCTGTCACCTTCAGCCCCCAACTAAAACCTCTCCAGCGCATCATCAGAGATCTACAACCTATCCTGAAAGATGATCCTGTTCTGCTATATCTTAGTGACAGAAAGAAGCTCACTGTTTTAGTTTCTCAGTTTATTTTAGTTTATACTTGTGGACAACATGTGAAGTTGGATATTTTTAAGTAAATTACATGGGTATGTGTATAGACATATTAATCTTTTTCTTTTTTATAGGCTAAAGCTTTAGCTTCTGACATGGCCACAGCCTCACCAAGATCTGATACCAGTAACAACCATAATGGAAGATTACAGATGCAAGTAACTAGTAAGTAATAATCTGTGTATTACATATATTAATATGTGGCCATTAGCCCAGAAAGTAGTCTTTTTCATGGTAAACAATCCTTTGTATCATAAAAACTGTGTAACCTTTATTGATATAGACTGAGTTTGAGGGCAGTCTCAGAAAATATTATCCCATGTTACTCAAACTTATTTACTTATTACTAATGTATAAATATCTTGGAAATAATACAAATTAGTTTCACAAGACATTTAAAAAGAAAATCGAGGATAAAAAGAAAAGCATAAAGTATTGTAGTATAAATCAGGATATTTTGATTATTTTTAGCAGGGTTTGTTTACACACTTGTAATGTTCAAAGTATGCTGTCTTTGTGCGGTCAGCAAAAATGAAATGATCATAGAATATCAGGGTTGGAAGGGACTTCAGGAGGTCATCTAGTCCAACCCCCTGCTCAAAGCAGGACCAGTTCCCAACTAAATCATCCCAGTCAGGGCTTTGTCAAGCAAGGCCTTAAAACCTCTAAGAATGCAGATTCCGCCACCTCCCTCGGTAACCCATTCCAGTGCTTCACCATCCTCCTAGTGAAAAAGTTTTTTCTAATATCCAACCTAAACCTCCCCCACTGCAACTTGAGACCATTACTCCTTGTTCTGTCATCTGGTACCATTGAGAACAGTCTAGATCCATCCTCTTTGGAACCCCCTTTCAGGTAATTGAAAGCAGCTATCAAATCCCCCCTCATTCTTCTCTTCTGCATACTAAACAATCCCAGTTCTCTCAGCCTCTCCTCAGAAGTCATGTGCTCCAGCCCCCTAATCATTTTTGTTGCCCTCCGCAGGACTCTTTCCAATTTTTCCACATCCTTGTTGGAGCGTGGGGCCCAAAACTGGACACAGTACTCCAGGTGAGGCCTCACCAATGTCGAATAGAGGGGAATGATCACATTCCTCGATCTGCTGGCAATGCCCCTACTTATACAGCCCCAAATGCCGTTAGCCTTCTTGGCAACAAGAGCACACTGTTGACTCATATCCAGCTTCTTGTCCACTGTAACCCCAGGTCCTTTTCTGCAGAACTGCTTCCTAGCCATTCGGTCCCCAGTCTGTAACAGTGAATGGGATTCTTCCGTCCTAAGTGGAGGACTCTGCACTTGTCCTTGTTGAACCTCATCAGGTTTCTTTTGGCCCAATCCTTTAATTTGTCTAGGACCTTCTGTATCCTATACCTACCCTCCAGCGTGTCCACTCCTCCCAGTTTAGTGTCATCTGTAAACTTGCTGATAGTGCAGTCCATGCCATCCTCCAGATCATTAATGAAGATATTGAACAAAGCTGGCCCCAGGACCAACCCTTGGGGCACTCCATTTGATAACGGCTGCCAACTAGACATGGAGCCATTGATCACTACCCATTGAGCCCGACAATCTAGCCAGCTTTCTATCCACCTTATAGTCCATTCATCCAGCCCATACTTCTTTAACTTGCTGGCAAGAATACTGTGGGAGACCGTATCAAAAGCTTTGCTAAAGTCAAGGAATAACACATCCATTGCTTTCCCCTCATCCACAAACCCAGTTATCTCCTCATAGAAGGCAATTAGGTTAGTCAGGCATGACTTGCCCTTGGTGAATCCATGCTGACTGTTCCTGATCACTTTCCTCTCCTCTAAGTGCTTCAGAATTGATTCCTTGAGGACCTGCTCCATGATTTTTCCAGGGACTGAGGTGAGGCTGACTGGCCTGTAGCTCCCCGGATCCTCCTCCTTCCCTCTTTTAAAGATGGGGACTACATTAGCCTTTTTCAAGTCATCCGGGACCTCCCCCGATCGCCATGAGTTTTCAAAGATAATGGCCAATCACATCCGCCAACTCCTTTAGCACCCTTGGATGCAGCGCATCCGGCCCATGGACTTGTGCTCGTCTAGTTTTTCTAAATAGTCCCGAACCACTTCTTTCTCCACAGAGGGCTGGTCACCTCCTCCCTACACTGTGTTGCCCAGTGCAGCAGTCTGGGAGCTGACCTTGTTTGTGAAGACAGAGGCAAAAAAAGCAGTGAGTACATTAGCTTTTTTCACATCCTCTGTCGCTAGGTTGCCTCCCTCATTCAGTAAGGGGCCCACACTTTCCTTGACTTTCTTCTTGTTGCTAACATACCTGAAGAAACCCTTCTTGTTACTCTTAACATCTCTTGCTAGCTGCAACTCCAAGTGCGATTTGGCCTTCCTGATTTCACTCCTGCGTACCTGAGCAATATTTTTATACTTCTCCCTGGTCATTTGTCCAATCTTCCATTTCTTGTAAGCTTCTTCTTTGCATTTAAGATCAGCAAGGATTTCACTGTTAAGCCAAGCTGGTCGCCTGCCATATTTACTATTCTTTCTACACATCAGGATGTTTTTTTTCCTGCAACCTCAATAAGGATTCTTTAAAATACAGCCAGCTCTCCTGGACTCCTTTCCCCTCATGTTATTCTCCCAGGGGATCCTGCCCATCAGTTCCCTGAAGGAGTCAAAGTCTGCTTTTCTGAAGTCCAGGGTCCATATTCTGCTGCTCTCCTTTCTTCCTTGTGTCAGGATCCTCAACTCAACCATCTCATGGTCACCGTTTCCCAGGTTCCCGTCCACTTTTGCTTCCCCTACTAATTCTTCCCAGTTTGCGAGCAGCAGGTCTAGAAGAGCTCTGCCCCTAGTTGTTTCCTCCAGCACTTGCACCAGGAAATTATCCCCTACACTTTCCAAAAAGTTCCTGGATTGTCTGTGCACCGCTGTATTGCTCTCCCAGCAGATATCAGGGTGATTAAAGTCTCCCATGAGAATCGGCGCCTGCGATCTAGTAACTTCTGCTAGTTGCCAGAAGAAAGCCTCATCCATCTCATCCCCCTGGTTTGATGGTCCATAGCAGACTCCCACCACGACATCACCCTTGTTGCTTACACTTCTAAACTTAATCCAGAGACTCTCAGGTTTTTCTGCAGTTTCATACCGGAGCTCTGAGCAGTCATACTCCTCTCTTACATACAATGCAACTCCCCCACCTTTTCTGCCCTGCCTGTCCTTCCTGAACAGTTTATGATATAGAGACTTGCAATTTTGTTGTTTTGAGAGTGCTTTTTATATGGATTAGCTGTTTTTTTCTGAGGTGGATGAATAGCTATTGTTTGGCTTGTCTTCCTTTGTTTTTTTTGTTCATGTGAAGCATAATTTTAGGCTCATTCCAGGTTTGTGGCCACTCAAAGAAACAATGTGCCATATTTCTGATCCACTCTTAACTAGTTTTAATGGTTCAGGTTTGCTTTAGAAAAGAATGCTTTATGCACATTTTAGAATGAATATTTTTGTGTTGAGTAGGCCTTGGGGAAGAGGCTATGGGGGGCATGGAGTTGGATTATTTGTATTGGGTTCGGAGTGGGGAGAGCAACTGTGGGGAGACGTGTGGAGGAAGCTGGGGTGTATGCAGAATTATGGTGGGAGAAACTGCAGTGAGGAGGATGAGATGGTGATTATAGCATTGTGATATTTATTTGCAGGATATTGAGGCATAACATAGCAAATAAAAAAAGCTTATTTTACTGGACTCAGGTGTAATCTACTCAGGACCGTAATTTAGTCTAATTTGAAAAGTTGCTAGCTTTTGAATTTGTGACATTGCTATAGAACATCATCTCCCAAAACTAAGTGATTGGGCAACAAAATGGCAAATGAAATTTAATGTGGATAAATGTAAAGTAATGCACATTGGAAAAAATAACCCCAACTATACATACAATATGATGGGGGCTAATTTAGCTACAACGAATCAGGAAAAAGATCTTGGCGTCCTCGTGGATAGTTCTCTGAAGATGTCCATGCAGTGTGCAGAGGCGGTCAAAAAAGCAAACAGGATGTTAGGAATCATTAAAAAGGGGATAGAGAATAAAACTGAGAATATATTATTGCCCTTATATAAATCGATGGTACGCCGACATCTTGAATACTGCATACAGATGTGGTCTCCTCATCTCAAAAAAGATATATTGGCACTAGAAAAGCTTCAGAGAAGGGCAACTAAAATGATTAGGGGTTTGGAGAGGGTCCCATATGAGGAGAGAGATCAAAGAGGCTAGGACTCTTCAGCTTGGAAAAGAGGAGACTAAGGGGGGATATGATAGAGGTATATAAAATTATGAGTGATGTGGAGAAAGTAGATAAGGAAAAGTTATTTACTTATTCCCATAATACAAGAACTAGGGGTCACCAAGTGAAATTAATAGGCAGCAGGTTTAAACAATTAATAGGCAGCAGGTTTAAAACAAATAAAAGGAAGAAGTTCTTCACACAGCGCACAGTCAAATTGTGGAACTCCTTACCTGAGGAGGTTGTGAAGGCTAGGACTATAACAGCGTTTAAAAGAGAACTGGATAAATGCATGGTGATTAAGTCCATTAATGGCTATTAGCCACGATGGGTAAGGAATGGTGTCCCTAGCCTCTGTTTGTCAGAGGGTGGAGATGGATGACAGGAGATTAATCACTTGATCATTACCTGTTTAGTTCACTCCCTCTGGGGCACCTGTCATTGGCCACTGTTGGTAGACAGGATACTGGGCTAGATGGACCTTTGGACTGACCCACTATGGCCGTTTTTATGTTATGTTCTCCAATTAATTTAATACATAGAGCATCAGATGAGTTGGAGATCTAAACTTTCTTCGAGCGATTTTTTTCCGTATAGATTCCGTTCTTGGTGCATGAACTTATGATCAGAATATTTTGGCCACCAGTGTCTGTTGGAACTGTCTCTGTGTCCCAAGTGCCCTCATACTTCCTATGGTGAATAAAAATCAATCTTTAAAAAAAATAGATTTTTTAAAATTTAAATTAAAATACTTTTTTTCTTTTCGAAAAATAAACCTCTTTTAAAATTAAATTTGAATTGACAACCTCTCTTAAGGCCTACATTTGTAATCTTTTAAAATCATTTAAATTAAATAAAAATAATATTCAAACAGTACATGTTTGCTGACAAAATTTTAAAGAAGTTCAAATCACTGAACTGGTGGAAGTCACTATGGGATAAGCACCTGGAACTAGAAGAAGGCACCCACTTCTTCTTTGAGAAGCGTCTCTGTGGGTGCTTCACTTGAGGTGAATGTGTGTCCCTGTGCCTTTGATTGGAGAATTTCAGCCGCAGTGGTCGTCTGGGTTGTGCATATACTCTCCCCGTCTCGTGCTGTTGTTGGCACCTATCTAGGGCCATGTGACCAGACTCCCCTCAGTTCCTTCTCAACCATCCTCAGCTTGAGACCGAGCTCCCCACAGTATTAAAATTGATAGTTATCTTTAGGATTAGAATAGTCTTCAGTACGCTTGTTAGATTTAGTTATCCCTTTCTCCCCTTTTCCCTTTCCTTTCCTTCAAGTTTGAATACCCCTTAGGGCTGAACCGCTACAGTTTGGGCCATACCCAGTTCACCAGGCTTTAAGTGCTGTCTTTCCTGCCGGGATGCGATCCTGGTCTCTGACTGACACTCTTAGTGCATCTGGTGCCTAGTTGAGATACACATCTCACAAAAGTGCTCTCATTGCAGCAACTTAAAGGGTCGCGCCAGGAAGGACAGAGCCCTATGTCTTAAACTTATCCTGATGGAGAAGTCCCTGTGCCTGGCATCCAATCCCGGACAGCAGACCCTCTATGGACAATGGTCTCCTAAGACTCCTTCTGAAAGACATTTTTCACCCTCCTCACAGAGGAAGGCTCAATCCCCCAAAAAGGCAGCGAGAAAAAGAGCATCAACCTCCCCTCTTAAAGAGCCACCGAAAAAGAAACTATCTCCGGCTCATTTTATATCCTCGGTACCGACCACACCACAGCTGAGTACATATGAGGCACCGGAATCCTCTGGTACTACATGTACCGTGAAAGCCAGTGGCCTCGAAGTGGAGAGGCAAACAGAAGCCTACCTCTTCTGTCATGGCACCGATGGAGCTGCCTAAAGATGTGGCACCGCTCCACTCTTCACACGCTATGGTGCCACCTTCAGCCTCTCATAGCACAGAGTGCTCCCATGTCAGCCCCTTTTATTTATACTATGTCAAATCATTTAGAAACAGCATTTCAAATTCAAATTTGGCCAATTTTTAACTCCCTGAAGCATCTCCAAGACAATGCCGATAAACTACTGAAAAGAGAACAGAACAACAATAAGAGTTAGGGGAAACCGAATTCAAATAGTGGGAGAGAATATGCTCCCTTCCCTCTCTCAGATTAGAAAGGAAAGGTCTTTACATAAAGGTTGGTAGGGTGGGGCATTTCAGACCTTCATCACAGGAATCCTCTACTGTAATAGAAGAACCTGGTAAAATTTAAAGATTATTCACTATGCTAGAAGAAGTTTAGAAAATACTATTTATGCTACTGATGGCAACAGAGTGCTGGTGACATATAAGAAGTTTCCTAAATAAGTAACTATAGTACTTGTGAGCATGCAGACTTTAAATTCCTGTATTTGGGGTGTTTACACATACTGTTGCCAAAATACAACCTTAGATTCCTAGAAAACAGATTTCGAGTAGGAAGTTTGAATATCTGATAGACGGACAGATCTAGGGGAAAAAAAGGCCAAGTATTTTGATAATTATTCTAAAGAAAAAGTTTATTCCTGGCTGTGGATAAAAAATTATTCGCATTCTACAAGTGCACAAAATTGCTGCCAAAAACTCATTAGGTATACTTGGATATAACCCAAGGATGGACATTAGGTGTCAAAACCAACCCTGCTTCAGATAGCTGAGGTTTTAGAAGTTATATTACAAAGCACAAAAATCATGCTAGTGGACATGCTTTTATACATGAGAGATCAGATTTTATCCCAACAGACTTGAAATTAAATGTCATCTAATAAGTTTTTTTATAAATATCCAAATTGGTCTCCACCAATTTAAAGACAAACAAATTATAAAAATGAGTTTGCTAGTGCTCAGGCAGAGGCTGCTATTGATCAGCTGAACCGTCTGTGAAAAATCTTTCACAGAACGAAGAGTTCTCTTGACTTAAACATATGAGTTTGAAAAACAACTCAAACTTACTTCTGTTAATGCAGGAATTAGAATTCTTATCTATGTGTGTGTTCTTCATATAAATCTTTCAGATTGCTCTGCTCTAGACTACAGACTATGCAAACAGGATTATGGACAGCGGCATATGAAAAAGTCTGTGTTTAATGACCAACTGCAGTCACATGAAAATAAGATTTGTTTTATTTTTCTGTGATTTAAATCCCAACCCCAAACCCTCAATGCCACAGAAATCACAATTCCATCAATAAAGCTGCATTAAGACAGAGATCCCAAGTTTAGACATGGGTCAGGCACAAGCCACTTTTGCAGCTCCTCTACATCCAGTTCTTTTTCTATGGTTGCTAGCAAGGAACCCTTGCTGGTCTTCCCTTCTTTTTTCAGGGCATTTTCAAGAGTATGTTACTGACACTCAAGCTATTTTGGCCCCACGGCCACTGGGAGCTGCGAGCGGCCATACCTGCTGACGCTCAGGAAAACAAAACGACTCAGGACTTGGTAGCGGAGCCCGGAGCTGGAGCGCAGAGCAGCTCTGGAGCAGTGGAACTGCAGGTTTTTGCCTGGAGCTGGAGCGGAGCCAGAGCACAGATCCAAAGCCCTGCGAAGCGTATCGCGGCCCGCCAGGAGCTTACCGTGAACAAGCCGCGAAGCAAGTTTGGGAACCCCTTCTCTAGAGCAGGGGTTCCCAAACTGGGGTTCGTGAACCCCTGGGGGTTCACGAAATGTTACAGGGGGTTCTCGGGGAAAAATTTCCTAATGGCGGACAGAGCTGTCCCTAGGGACCCCGGCACGGGGCCAGCAGCCTGGAGCCCCTGGACTTCCAAGAGCTAAGCAGATCAAAGCAAGCGTATCTATCACACTGAGGAGATTTAAACTTCAAGACTCCTTATAAGAAAAGGAAAGGGAGGTGGATATTTTTTGCTTTTTAAAATTAAATAGGCAGCTAGTATTGTTTTTAAAATTATTAAGAACAAGTTTAAGCTTTGTTGTAACGTGCGTTGTTTGCCTGGACTGCTCAAGACCTGAATGCTTGTGTAGGAGGAACTCTTTGAGTTGGTTTCTTAAATATCTTCATGCTGTTTCACATCTGATACTCCTTGATGAAACCTATGAGCCTTGTCTTATAACAGGCTTATTCAAGTGATACAAGCTACGAAAGTGAGATCTTGGAAGAGTGTTGCCGTTTTCATAATGTAATAAAAATACAGTAATGATAAATAATAATAAATAGTGTGTAATAAGCATGTCATAAAAACAAATATTTCCAAGATCACTGCTTTTATAATTTATACTCAGGTAAAGGAGAAAATCCCTGGAAATATTAATTTTTAGGAGGGGGTTCGCAAGACTTGACATTTTAGTGAAAGGGGTTCACAGGCTGTAAAAGTTTGGGAACCACTGCTGTAGAGGGATTTCTAGGGAATCAGCAACTTGTTTTAAACCTGTTGCCTATTAATTTAATTTGGTGACATCTGGTCCTGGTGACTTATTACTGTCAAATACATCAATCTGTTCCAAAACCTCATCTATTGCTACATCAATCTGGGACTGTTACTCAGATTTGTCACCTACAAAGAATGTCTCATATGTGGGAATCTCCCTCCTGTCATCTGCAGTGAAGACTGATGTAAAGAATTCTGTGATCTGTGTTGTACAGGAGGTCAAATTAGATGATCACAATGGACCCGTCTGGGATTGGAATCTATGAAAGGAGCCTACATTAAAGCTTGTTAAAATTCAGATATAGTCGTAATATGCCAGTGTTGCAGTTCCCACTTTAAAATGGCAAAAAATACGTGCAAATGTGAAAGGGCTGCCCAGGCTCTCTGTACAAGTAAAAATATAATTTTTACAGAATTTTCAGAAGAAAGTATCTTCCCTAGGTTTATTTTTCTAGTGATTCAAGTCTCTGTTTGTAGGGTCAGGCTACATTTCCCCTTATGATATAAGCAAACATAGGAATAAGGGTAGAATTATCAAAAGACACTAAAGGGATTAAGTGTACAACTCTCATTGAAATTCAGTTGAAGCTGGGTGCTTTAGATCCCTTTAGACTCTTTGGAAAATCCCATCCTGAATATTCTGGTGGTAACTGAAACATGCTTCATAGAAATCTGGCACGCTTCACGGTTCTGTGATCCAGGAGTATCTCATGACGGGCCTTCTCTTATTTCCCTTTCCATCAGCTCCAGTCCAACTGCCTCTCACCTATCCTAAGAGAAGGACACACCATAGTGAGAGGGAGCAGAGGAGTGTTATACAGTCCAACAGCTAAAAGTCCTCAACCCTTTTAGCTGAGGATAGGGGTGGTTTGGAGGACCAGCTGAGATATGGGTGGTGGAGGAGGAAGAGATCTGTAAAATACCTAACATTTGTCTGCAGGTACATGTAAGTGTCTGGATCCTATAAGCCTAGTGGACCCAGGCTGTCAGCTTATTTTTAAAATATTGTGTGTGGAAAATAACTTAAAACGTTGGCAGCTTTCATTGATGGTTATAAGAAAATTAGAGGCAGGGGCGGCTCTATGTGTTTTGCCGCCCCAAGCACAGCAGTCAGGCGGCTTTCGGCGGCACGCCTGCAGGCGATCCGCTGGTCACGCCAATTCGGCGGCATGCCTGCGGGAGGTCCGCCGGTCCCGCGGCTTCGGCGTACCTGCTGCCGAATCCGCGGGACCGGCGGACTTCCTGCAGACATGCTGCCGAAGGCAGCCTGACTGCCACCCTCACAGGGACTGGTGGGCCGCCCCAGGCACGTGCTTGCTGCGCTGGTGCCTGGAACTGCCCCTGATTAGAGGAAGGCACACTATTTTGTCTGAGTGAGGAAGTGACAGAGCAGCCTTCTGGAGAGGAACTTACACTAATGAACTGGGCCTGGAGAGTATCCAGGCCTCTGCTAAGGATACTGGATATTTCCTCGCTACATACAGACTTTTTAGAGCAGCTGCAGAGCTGGTGAAAATGTAAGAGAGAACTTTTGATTTCTGCAGGCTGATTTAGGAGCTTCTCCCCAATAAGGAGAGGATGAGAAAGCAAACAACTTGTGACAGATGTGTAGTCACGTTGTTTAGTGCATTATTGGAAGGCGTTCAGATATTACGATGAGTAGTGCGGTATAAAAACCTATATAGAATAGAAGATTTCGGCTTCACGAATTCCAGTAGGCCAGGTATTGACCAAGACTTGCTCCGTGTAGATGCAGCTGGGCCTGTGATAGAGTAGGATTCTGAAATGTGCATAAGTGGTCTTAAAAATTTGTGATCCCCATGATCACACCTAATTTAAAACCTGTATTGAACTTGCCCAGGTCAATTACTGATGCATGTCATACTTAATAGTTTGCACTTAAAAGAAGAGTTGGAAGAGAGAGAAGGAAAGTAGAAAGGGTGGGGGAATGAACAAAGAGAAACCCAGAAGACTGATTTTTTTTTCTCTCTTAGTAGTTGCACAGGTTTGCTAATCATGTTGCAGAATGCCTATCTTGAAATTACCTACCTGTGGTTAAGGGAACATGCCTCATCTATCTTAGCTACATCTACAATATCTTTGGAAATGATACTGCTGTTACCTAGCAAAATGAGTTTGCTCTTTGAAATATGATTATTGCTTTGGTAGAGGGCTGGGATACAATGACTTCAAGTCATTTTTGTACTTCTGTGAAAGTGTCCTGTGGGTAGACTTTAAAGGGTTCATTTGGGGAGCCAGATTTGTTCAGCACTAAGCAGAGGTTGAAAAGATGAGGAGTCAGGTTGTTCTTTCATGCAATTTCTACTGAATCGATCCTTTAGATAGTAATTTTGTTGTTTTTCAGCAAGAAGTGTGCTCCAGTAATTATAAACAATCTGTTTTTGTTTGTTTGTTAGTTTCTAGTGCCAAACTGAAAAGGAAAAAGAACTGGTTTGGAACAGCCATTTATACAGAATTAGCTGCAGATGGAGAAATCAAGAAAACAGCAAAATCAAATAGTTCTTCAAATCCAAAATGGGATGAACAGTTAACTGTGTAAGTAGAAAAGCTTTTTCTAACTTTGTAAAATATAATTTATTAATCAAACATTAGAGACAAATATTTACCAAACTCTGCTGTTGGCTGCATACACACAACTTCCTTTAATTTAATTGAAAGTTGCATTTATCTAATGGCAATATTTGTCCTAAAATAACTGTTGTTGCTCAATGTGTATATGAGGTGTCTTGGCAAGATTATTTCTAAACAGGAGTGGGATATCTTTATATGCACTTGATGTACGCCTGTATATCTCTTGCACTATGGACTGTGTTCAGCTCAGTCCATGCTGTGTAGGAATGCTTACAGGATGTTGCCAGCTGGATGCATCAGTAATCTTGTTCTCACCCATAGACAAACAGAAATCATGTTGCTGGATAGAGATCTTGTTTTGAAGGATACCTATTCTTGGGATCCCACATTGTCTTTAATTGGCAGGCAATCAAGCAGTTTTTACTTGTGACTTGTGTGAAGCTCTATTTGGATGGAAATTCAAATCAAGTAAAAAAACCAAAACCATTTAAATTTTTTTCATACATAAAATAAGTTTAAAACTGATGGATACATAAGAAAGTTTAACAAAAGCTTATCAAAACATGTTTTGCATTTAAAACTAACTAATTTATTCAACAAAATAAGTATCTGTAGTTAGTCAGTTGAACTGATTATTTTGGGTCACTGTGTCCTTTAGGATTTTAAAATTTGTAGTGCTCATCCTCTCACACCTGATTGCCTGCCAATTAAAGACAATGTGGGATCCCAAGAATAGATTAATAGATTCTAGGACTGGAAGGGACCTCGAGAGGTCATCGAGTCCAGTCCCCTGCCCGCATGGCAGGACCAAATACTGTCTAGACCATCCCATAGGTATCCTTCAAAACAAGATCTCAAATACAGCATGGGGCCAACATTGTTCAAAACTTTAAACTAGCTCTATTGATTTTCTTTAAAGTAATGTAAATAAGTAATGTAAAGTAATTCTTTAATAGATGAACATATTGTAGGCAGACAACATAGATCATGGTTACTAAAACGAATGAGCAAATATGCTGCTTCATTCAGAACAAGTTGTAAGTAACACAGATCTACTAAAAACCCAGCTAAAAGAAAATTACATCAATGTCATCACAATGGTCTGCAGTGTTTACGCAAGGTCATTTGCTTCCCCTGATATCTTAGCTAATTTCTCCCAACTTTTAAAAAAACCCAAAACTTTCCCCCAAAAGTGTTTGTAATATAACCACTGTTTGTTCCATTTTGATTACCTTGCCTCTTTCCTCCAATGTGTATTTTAGTCTCATCACTTGGGGTGGGTTTTTTGTTTTAATTTTCAGAGCATTTTTTAAAATTGTTTTTAATATTGTATATTGTGTGTGTGTTCAATTCATAACTTAGTATGTTTGAGGGCATCTGAGCAATGGTGGCTATTCAGCGTTCTCTCTAATGATACAAGCTGAAAATCAAATCTAGCATTTTTTTTCTATTGACAAATATTGGAAATAAGTTTGTATTTAAAATTCTGTATGGGGGGGAAAATGAATTTTTTAAAAAACAAAAAACTGTAAAATTGATGCATAACTGAAATCTGTGTTTAATGTAAGTAGTTATGCTCCCAAGTATTTTCACACTATTGTAATAACATACCTTAGTCCTGATCTGTGTTTGAGATGTTACGTTGATTTTTCTGTTTCATGGTGCTTTTGTGATATAGCTTTTAAAAAATAAAATAAACCTTAGTCACTACCAGTAATTACAGTAGTTATGGAAAAACTGATTAAAATAGATAATACATTTATAATAATGAAAGATGAGTACCTACAGCTTAATTTAAAAAAATATATTTTATATACAGGAATGTGACTCCACAGACTACGTTGGAATTTCGAGTGTGGAGCCATCACACTTTAAAAGCTGATGTTTTATTAGGAAGAGCCACTGTAGACTTGAGACAAGCTTTGGAAATACACAATAGAAAATGTAAGTTTTCATGGAGGGCATATTGATTAAGGGAAAAAATTAATTGATTATTTCAGTTACATTAATTTTGGCAGTTTTGATGTAATGACAAAAAATTACCATATAATTAAAACAGACCTTCATGGCCTGTCTCTTTGGGTTATAGAGAGAGATTTAAATTTATAGTGCAAGATAAATGTTTTCAAATAATAGTATATGAAATAACTACAGAAAAAAGTGAGAGGAAACACCACCTCTACCCCGATATAATGCGACCCGATATAACATAAATACGCACTCCAGTGGATCAAAGCAAGTTCGATATAACACGGTTTCACCTATAACACGGTAACATTTTTTTGGCTCCAGAGAACAGCGTTCTGTCGAGGTAGAGGTGTATTAAATAAAGATATGGGGATACATATTTTCTCTGATTAGGTACAGAATTTCCATTGTTCAGCAGGATCTATTGGAACCCCCCCAAAATGGCCAAATGTTTCATGCAACCCCCAGAATGGAAAAATGTTTAGCCATGTACAAGGCTCTCTAGTCTTCCCTGAATTCATAACTTAACAGGCCAAATTTCACTCCACTGTGATAGATGGTATTAGAATCCAATGTTGAACAAAATAATTGACCCTTCCTTCAGGATGGATTGATTATAAATCACTGATTTTAAGCATGATTTAAATCCGCATGCTGGAAATCTTGATTTAAATAATTGATTTTAATCATGTTTTGCATTTGTACTGCTTAATTATTTTCCTGAAGGAAGGTTATTTCTCATTTGTTGGTAACCATTAAAACATGTAGATTTGCGACTAAATATAGACTTCACACTAAATTCAGTGTCGCTCTTTGCTAATTAGGAGGATACACTATATTTATACACATTTATGTAAGCAGTTATATAGCTTATCTTATGTTTATTCAAATTCTTAATTTTTACATTATTTCATTATGTTAGAAAACAGTGAATGATGTATTTCTTATTTACTAGATTGTTTTTACTTGTGTGAAACTCTATTTGGATGGAAATTCAAATTAAATTAAAACATTTAAATTTTTTTCATACATAAAATGAGTTTAAAAGTCATGAATACATAAGAAAGTTTAACAAAAGCTTATCAAAACATTTTTTGCATTTAAAACTAACTGATTTATCCAACAAAATAAGTATCTGTAGTTAGTCAATTGAACTGATTATTTTGGGTTACTGTGTCCTTTAGGATTTTAAAATTTGTAACGCTCATCGTCTCACACCTGGTTTTTATTCATTGGACGAGGAAAACAAGTTTTCCTGGTTTTTCAAACCCTCTTGGCTTCTTAGCTTTGAATGAATTAGTCATTAAACGTAACTAGTTGAATAAAGTGTAATGAAGAAATTATTCTCTGTGCACCAGCAGTAGAGGCTACTAGTGTCAAAAGCTGGTTTAGCGCGTCGTCAGATTCTGGTTCCAGATGCTTAGCCAGTGACTTGCACCAGTTCAAAGGTTTGACTTTCTTTAAAACTTGGTGGCAAACATAAAAAATATACATAATTAATATTTTTGTATTTAGTTTAAATGATTTTAATAGATCATAATAGATTTAGGCTTTAACACAGATTGTCTATTTCAAATTTAATTTTAAATAGGTTTATGTTTTAAAATAAAACTGTATTTAATTTAAATGATGATTTTTGTAAATCAGTTTAATTTTTATTCATCTTTGTTCCTTTGAGTACATTAGTGATTATCACTTACATTTTCTCTTGCATAAGGCAGCCTCCCTGATACCTATTGCCCCTGCCAGAAGAGCTAATGAGCTACAAGATTTTTATGTCTTGTTCTCCTTTCTTAATTTTTTCATTAGAAGATTAAATTTCTTTTAAATTTCACCCCAAAATGGCATGGAAATCCTAGATAAACCAATAGCTCAAATTCATTTTTCCCAATCTATAGATGTCATACAAAACCTCAGAATTTATAATGAGGGAAAACTGAGAGTGTAAAAAGGGTTTCTTTACATCTTTCTCACTTATTACAAGACATCCAAAGCGGAACCCACCTCTAAGTGGGATGTCTTCATTAGTATTATGAAGATGTCAGACGTGGCTCCATAGTTAAACATGTTTTCTGTTTTGCACTTAGAGCAGAGATTCAACCTTGTTTATGTGTTAAATATACAGAATATTCTCTCCAAAATTTAGTGCTTCCTCTTTGAGCTCAGAAAATTTAAGTATATCCAGAATTGAGTTATAATTAATTTAAAAATGGGTTCTTGAAGTAATTTAACGTTAGATTTTTTTTGTCCCAAATAATCTTAGTAACATCATAGCACAATCTTCAAACTTTCCATATAGAGAAGATACAATTTTTTAAAAACGCTGATACATATCTTAAAACAATTAGAAATATCTTATGGTAGCATTCGCTTTGGATTTCTTGTTTAGTGTTTGTGTATGACATTTTTGTAATAAAAAAAGGGAAATTCTAAGACAAAAGGACTACATCAAGATTTGAGATGTAATTAAGGTTCATAAATAACCTTAACTCTGCCCTGTAAGATGAGAGGGGAAACTAATGAAAACTATTTTTAAAGATGCAGCTAATCTGAGACCACAAATACTAAAATCCCTACAACGTAAGTGGTGGTATTGTCTGACCTTGCTACAGATGACTGTTAAGATTATTTATTTTCATCCTTAATGTGTTTGCATTTCTTTTAAGTATAACTTAAGTGTAAGTCCAAATTTTCTGGATTTGTAATGCTTGGTTTTTCTTTGAGTGCTTGCTCGTGTTCATTCCATTCTGCAACATGCACTGTATCATGGCACAGAAAGTCATCGCCCTCGTGCAGATCCCCAGCCTGTCAGTCCTATTGGTTCAATACAGATGTTTAATTGGAATTATTTTTTAGACTCTGATAAATGGGTTAAAATGTAGGGCAGGGTTTTTTTGTTTGTTTTTAACTGGTCTAGTAATACTCTTATTATTTAATAATCTTCAGAGTTGGGATCTGTATGTTAGTGACAGAAAATTATCTAGTATCAGAGGGGTAGCCGTGTTAGTCTGGATCTGTAAAAAGTAACAGAGAGTCCTGTGGCACCTTTAAGACTAACAGATGTATTGGAGCATCGGATGACATGCATCCGACAAAGTAGACATTCACCCACGAAAGCTGATGCTCCAATACATCTATTAGCCTTAAAGGTGCCACAGGACTCTGTTGCTTTTTACAGAAAATTATCAGTGACTTTATATTTTTTTAATTTATTTATTATTTTGTATTTACTACCTACTTAGATCCACATTTTCCCTCCTTCCCATTGGTCTTTGGAGATAGTCAAGAATTGAGCACAAGTTTTGTGTATCTAATAGTTTTAGCTCCCTGTACCTTGTAAAGCATGTATCCGGGTTCACAGTCCAGAATTTAGTTATAGCTTCTTTAAACATTTTGGGTTTGTGAAACCAGCACAAGATTCCAAAAATGGACCATGGGAACAATAAGCTTGGAGAAGTCCAAGTAAATAATCTATCTGAAGCACTAAGCCTGTATGGAGCCAATAGTATATATGCTAGAAACTACCTAATCTAACCATTTCTTTTGCAGTAGGTATTAGGAGTCTATAACCTCAGTGTAAATTGACATAACTCCATTGACTTGAGTGGGTGCTCTGCTGAATGATAACCAGCTGAGGATCTGGCACTGTTTTTTCTCCAACAAACTACATAATTGTTCAAAACCTCACACACCCTTAATTGGAATCCCTGATTTTCTGTAAAACCATGCCAATTTTTATGTTTAGCTGTCCACTATCTACTCTGAAGTTGCAGTGACACATGGAGATTCTTGGGGTGAAATCCTGGCTCTACTGAAGTGAATGGGAGTTTTGCCATTGACTCAGTAAGGCCAGGATTTCATCATTTATCTGTCATCAAGTGTCCTGAGATTTCAACAGCGGAGTTCCATAAATGCTTGCCATATTCCAGATGTCTTTTGATGACCTATCCCCGTCCTAGAAATTTACAGTGTGACTTATATCAGCAAAAGTTGTATGTAAAGCTGGACTCCTATTTATGGACTCTACAGTGTACATAATCAAACATGATGATGTAACCCATGTGATTTTAGGGTTCCCTGCTCTGAGGGAATAGAAAGCAGCAAAATAATAGAAATGCATCTTATTTAAATCAAATCTTAATTAATTACTTTATTCAGCAAGCTAGTTCGTAAAATTACAAATTGGCAAAACCTGAAGACTTAGAAGAAATAGAAGATGTATCCGTAATATATATATTAGAATAAATCTATATATAACTTTTTCTTCAAGTAGCAGAGAAAATGCTGTGTGTGTGTGTATATATGTATGTGTGTGTGTGTGTATATAGTGTGTAGAATTTTTATATGTAATATAACTTTGTACAAAATATTTTTAGTATGTTTTTGTGAGGGAAACTATTTAATGCTGAATTTATTCTTTTTCCCTTTGTGTAGTGGAGGGGGTGAAAGAACAATTGAAACTCTCCTTAGAAAACAAGAGTGGCATGGTGCAAACAGGTGAACTGACAGTTGTGCTTGATGGTTTGGTTGTTGAACAAGAATCTCTTACAAACCGCAGTTCAGCAGCAGCCAGTAAGTTAAATTAGTAAAATAAAACCCATATGTTTTTGTTAACGTTTTAAAAGAAGAAAAAATCTATTTAATGTATTTCTTATTGTTTAGTAGAAGTCCAGCAAAATGGTGATGCTATACATGAAAACAGAGAAATTTTGGCAAGAACTACATCCAGGTTTGAATTTATTATTATTTTTTACTTTTTGCAGTATTTGAAGTATAATGGCTATTGTTTCATTTTAAATGACATAATTGAATTTTGCACAGGGGACCAGGTTTTGACTTTCAGGCCTACACTCCAATGGACTCAGTTTGTAGTGTTGCTTGAGTAAAGAAGGATTGCAGCACCAAGGGCCCAGTGCTGTAAATTTGCACATGACTAACTTTATTCATGTGGGTGATCCATTGAGTTCATGTGGATTACTTAGATTAGGTGAATGTAGCTGTTCAGCTTACATCTCTGTTCTTCTGCTGGTAATAGGGTAGCTTGTGCCTTGTTCTCCAGGTAAGTGGTCAACCTCTTGATGGTTTAGTTTAGTCTTCTGTCAAAACATATAAGTCCATCTGACCAAACATAGAGTCCACCTGGCTTTGAAATCTGTGAAGTGCTGCACTGGAGCTCAGTGGATCAGGAACTGTGAATCTGGTATTGAGTGCTGAGCTCCTTGCTACCTCCTGTTGCTGTGTAAGAGCCAGGCATAGTGCCTTTCTACTACCTTCCTCCTTTAAAATGCTATTGCAAGAGAGGAGGGAAGAAAAGGGCCTGTGTCCCCCATCCGGTCTTCTCCCTCCCCCCTCCCAACTAGCTCTTTCAAGGCCTGATCTGGTGCCCATTGAAGTCATGGAAGGACTCCCATTGACTTAAATAGTTATTGAAAAAAGCCTTCAAAGCAAAGAACTTGCCCACCTAAACCTGAAATGGGGAAGAGAGCCTTGAGTTTGATGTAGAGAGACCCACAAGCTTCATCTAAGAACAAAGGGCTCCAGGAGAATAATAGAAACAGGCCACACTTGGTCCTCAAACAGCAGTAGAAGGGGAGCAAGGAGTTCATTACTAAAACTAGCTTTATTGTTACTGGACCACCCAGCAACCTTGCAGTGATTTCCTTACCTTGCTACTTTCCTTCCATGTGTGTGGTTTTGCTCCCTCTCAGCTGCTACAGATCTGGGGATGGACACAAGTTGTTCTTCCCTGCCCATCCCACTACTGTCCCCTTTATATGTGGAGGTTTGTCTCTGGATCCCCTTGGCCACTAAATATTACTGGGGTGAGGACTCAAAAGTGTTATTCCCCAGCTTTCTCTAGCATCTTGGGGACTATAATTTTCTTCCTCCTCCTTCCTTTCCACAAGATATTGCCCCAGATTTTTTGAAGATGGATCAGCTATACCTTCACAGTCCTCCGTCCTGATCTCTTTGGATGTTTGATCTTTGAAGCAGCAGTATTCCCTTGTCTTCAGACAATTTGTGTTGCCCCTAATGCTGCTTTTGTACTTGGCCCTACCCTGTTGATGTGTTAACTTACCTTACATTAAAACTGAAAATTGATAATAACACGAATAGGACACTTCAAAAAAAAATTTCTAACATAATTTTAAAAATAATATTCTGATTACAAAGCTCTTTACTGAAAAATAAATACACCTTAGCTCCACTGATTTGAAAACAAACCAATTCTTTTGACCTCTGGTTTAGATGTATTCTGTAGATGTCAGAAAAATCAAATAAGATTTCTAGGTTAGAATAAAAAATAACCGAAAACAAAAGCTGAGTCTTGTTGTTGTTTGATTTATCAGTAACTTAAGTGAATTGATGTTGCTGTTTTATAACAAAGAAATGTTTGTTTTAATTATTCTCCACTAAGCCTACTTTTCTGTGACTTGGTCTGTGATAGCACAGGCACATTGGGTCTTCCTTCCTAACTCTAGTAGGCAGGATGATCAACCCCCTCTTCCGGCATTTTTCTGTTCTCAAGGGCTCCCTCATCTGCTTGATTTCTGCTTCAATGCAGCACGCATGAAGGTGACCTCTGTGACTGCCATTTGTCCCCAGAAAAGGCTAAAACAATATTTAGGGGTCGGGAAGAGTGGAACAGCATCTCAAAATATGGTGTTTTCCTGTAGGGGGCCTTAAGTATTTATTTCCCTCTTACTAAGAGAAATCTTTGCTACCTCATTTGTTAGACGGTAACTACTCTGAAGTAATTTCTAGAGATGTGACTGACAAAACCAGCTGTCAGCATGCCTAAAGGAGGAAAGAAGCTCATCTGATGGGATGGGGTTCTCTCCAGAGAAGCAGCTGGGCCATTTTTGAGAACTCTAGTAGCCAAACTTGCCAGCTCAACTCAGTTGTAATGCCATACTGGGGGGAAAATAAATGGAATTTAAAAATCCAGTTGATAAGTATCTGAGTTAAAATTACAAAAATAAGCTCCCTTACCCCCATAATTGGTTTAGTTTTACGTATATGAACTATTATCTACACCCACCAACGGAATAATATTAAAACCTTGCCACTCAGTTTACTTTGGTGTATTTTGTATCAGATCTTTCAGCATGTTTCAGTGTAGGCCTTTGTTTTCTATAGTTATGTTTAACATACTGTTTGTATTAATCAAAATCCTCTTTATTTTGCCAAGATCTACCTGTGACATGTCTAATGGAATAGACAATCAAACTCCTTTAAACTCTGTAATACAGAATGCATTCTGTATACATGCTGTTAATGGAGACAGCACTTCATCTCCTTCTCATGTTGCAGTCAGTCCCAAAATTACACCAGTACCAAAACCACTTTCAACCCAGCCTGCCAACAACACTGGTAAGAAATGAGCATGTTATAAAACACTGTTCAGTAAGGCTTTTCTATTTAGTTAAAATCATGTAGTCCAACTTTTGATTGTTTATCTGCCTTTTGCTACATATATCTGAGATAAAACCTGTAATCCTATTTTCACTTCTCCATGATAAATATAAATCTTAGAATTTCTCCACTTCCTTGAGTCATTTCAGAACACATCAATTTGGAGCACAATATTTTACCTATTTTGTTTTCCTTAAGAGACATCTTGTCATCAAGGAAGGCCTCTATGCCTGAACCAGACCATTGAATCATAGCACTGATTGTCTAGAGGAAAGAGTCTGACTTCCTTTATTGGCTCATTTCAAAAACGTTTTTCTAGTGGAGGTGAGAGACAGTAAGTGGATTTCCTGACTGCAAAGAAATGGAAGAAGGTTCCCAACAAGAAGTACTTTCCAACAAAAATCTGCAAAGGCAAAGACAGAAACAATGTAACAAATTTATGAGGACTTTAAATTTCTCTAGTAGCAGGACCCGCTTGTGTCACTGTAGTCAGCATTTCTGTTGCCATTTATATAAACCTGTTTTGCAGTGGTATGCAAATCAAGTAACGAATCTGCTTTGGGATGAAATATATTTTAGAATTCTCAGCCCAGGATCACTTAAGTACCAATTATTTCTAAAGGGACGTTGATAATTTTAAATTTGATTTCCATCTGGAAATTTTGTACTGACTATTGTTGCAAGTAACCTCTAAGAGTAATATAGTAGAAAGATATTAGAGATTTTTTTTTTCATTTTATTACTTTGTGCATTTGAATGAATTTTACATATAATCAGTGTTGTCATTTTGCCAATGGTGCATGCCCTTCCTCAAGTTCTGTGAAAGAGTGTTTGAGTAACAGGAACAAGTGAAGATGAACAGACTAAAAGCAGGGGTGTTATTATCTGGCATTCCCAAAAGACCTTTCTATCCATAACAGGGGAACAGAAAAACCCTCAGTTTTTTAAAGTTACTAAAAAAAAAAAAAAAAAAATCCTTCAGGACTTGGTATTTAAGGGGTACACTACTTAAAGGGTACTCTATTAGAAAACAGATCTTAAAAAAATAATTAAAGAAAATCCAAGTTGACTCTGTACCTTTAAGCTGAGGTCCAAAAGTCATAGATACTATATAATTTCATGTGCTTTCTTGTGCAATTATTGCTAAATGAGATAAGGAGCCTCCAAAGAGTGCTAAGTTGATACAGGAAGTGGGTTAGTGGAAATCTCTCAAGTCTGTACTGATTCATATTCTAGCATAGTGATAGAAGATGCAGTTTTGCTGGATGTGACTTTTCCTGAGTGACACAAAACTGAGGTCCCTACTGCTTGTGGTATAAAATTAATTACAAGTGTTATTACAATATAAAAGGTAACTTTTTGTCAATCTTAGACAGTGTTGGATAATAATTCCATAGAGATTCTGTCAAAATTGTCATTTTTAAACCCATTGAGGCAGATTCTCAGCTGATGTAAACTTTCATAGTTCTTTTGTGGAGCTATGATAACTGACACCAGCTGAGCATCTGCCCCAATTATTTTACTACTTCTAACTCCCTTTTCCCATCCCATTCAACTATTTTTGTGGGGCTCAAAATTCCTCTTTAGTTGATTAGTTGGGCTAGTTTTAACAAAAAGGTAATTTTTTTTAAAAATTGGCAAGTGTGAAGGAAATTGGTGAAATTGTCTGATGTTTTGAAAGATAAACATGCTATCTGAATTCTGCAGATCTAATTCTCTTGTGCAGCATGCACCACAGCAGCTGTGAGCTCATAACCATTAGGATATTTGTGATCATTGCAGCTACATGCTTGTGTCTTTGCAGATACAAATGTTTGATATTAGGGTACATAAATAATTATATCTCATCTGACATCAGTTCCTTTCCTGATTCCTTCTGGCTCAATTGTGGCATTATTACAAGCCCTGTGTTAGGGGCAGCTCGTTGTGCTGCCTTTGGAGAAGCCTAAAAGGGAGATTGACTTCCCCAATCACAGTCCCCTTCCCAGTTTTCCCATTGCGCTAAGGAAAAAGTATGCTGTGCCTTGTCTATACCTTTGCAGGATACAAACCCCAACACTGCAGTGTAGGTATGCTGCCAGGTGCATCGAGAGGGTTGAAGCCCCCTTCTCACTCTTGCTCAAAGAGGGGAGTGTAGTTATTCTGCAGTGCCTGTGACACCCTGCATGCTATAAATGGTGGCACAGTGAACTAGCGTATAGGTGTTCCAAAAGCAACCTCTGCCCCTCATTTCTCTACCCATGCTTTACATATGGGCCAGCAATGAGTCCCTCTACACATTAACCTTAACTGTGTTCCCTTGTGCATATGCACGGCTGATAAGTTCTTTGTTACATAATGAAAAACTTTCCACTTTGCTGGCCTGTATTTCTAGCCTTCTTGGGAAGATGGACTGGCATAAGTTAGATATAAGAAGTAGAGGACAGATTCTGACTGGTAATTTAAGAACAGATGTACAGAATTAAAGTGAACGTTGGTTTCTTAAAGGGGTGCTGTCACCTTATTTTAGACCCCAGCTTAAAACCCAGTCCTGCACTTGTGCATGTGAGTAAGGTTATAGATTTGAATTCAAAAGCATACCATTCCCATGCAGTGTTTGTGATCCAGATGTTGCAGAATTATGGTAGAGAACCATAGCGTGAAAATGACTAGAAAGTGACTGTAAGCAAAAGTAAAATTGTCTGGTCTGTTTTTATTGTCTAAGCTTACATATAGTGTAGAAAAGTAACAAACAGCACAAATGGTGAAAAGTAAAGTAAATTCTTTCTTTTAATAATCTAAGGTTTTAGTAGCACAGATGAAGGAATATTTTAAAATGTATATGAATTTTAACCTAATAGTGTCCATTAAACTTGGAATTTTCTGAATTGAGTCTTCATAGACTATCCTTTTGCGCTAGTCACTGTACAAATACATAAAAATATACTTTCTGCTCTAGAGAGTTTACAAATTGAAGATCGTAAATAAAAATTCCAGTTGATGTGATAGATTGCTTTAACATGGCAATAATCCAGAAATGATACAATATTTTGATGTTGCATTTTATTATGTATGTGATGCATAATTATTAGATCACTGGATTACTCTTGTGAATAGTAAGTTTCAGTCTCTGTAACAAAGCTACCAAGATGAATAAAAAATATGCCAAAGAAAAAGTCTGTATTGATTTATGAAGTCAATACCTATAATTTCTATTGAGATCCTTTGGCTCAGCTAAAGCAGCATTGCCTTGTACATGAACTTGATAAGATTTTAAATTTTCTGGTTAAAAATGACTTATCCAAATATGACATATTGTAGCAGAATACAATGTCACATTTATGTGTAACTGAACAGACAAAAAATTACATTAATCTCAAGGATATAAATTACTATTTTTATTTTATGACACTAAACTGTATAAACCCAACATTTTAAGGTTGTTGATTTTGGGTGGAGGCAGGCAAGGTTAATTTTATTTAAGTTGGGCATAGGTGCAGCTCTTAATATTTTACTTTGAAACCACTATAAGAAATCAGCAATTATTTTTGTAGTTTTTTCCTCAGACAAATATTTAATGAACTTCTTATTTGAACTGGAAGTATTCACAGGTAATTTTTAGGCCTGCCATAATTAGGTTTTCTCTTCAGTTTCCTTTCCTGTTTTCTCACTTGCGGCAAGGGCAGTTTTGAAATAGTTTTTCTACTTAAAAGCTTTACAAGAACTGTTGGTGCTATTTGCTTCCACCAAACCACATTACCTTTTTCCTTTTGGCAATGCTTTCCTTTAGTAATTGGCAGGAGGTTCTGTTACCAGAAATGCAGATTCAGTAAGGTGGCGGTCAGGAAGATCTTATTGCAGTAGTAAGTCTTTGTTTATATATTTTGTGTTTAATGTGCTCTGCTGGGCTAACTAATTGATAGAAGAAAAAGTGATATCTGTAACCCTTATATTAGCTTCTGCTTGTTTACCTGATAGGACATTTCGATGTAGTTTCTATACAGGCAAAAATATGTATACTTCTAACAGCAACTGTAAAAAATACATTTCTTGTTCCATGTAGCCTGTGTTTGTCAGGTAAATATACATTTAAATTAATATAATTTTAAAAGGCTTGTTAACTTTAACTTCAAATGTAGTTGTTGTTTTCATTATTAAATCCTTCAAAGAGGTGGATTTTTGTTTAATTGCCGAGTTGGTAGTTTAAAAAAAAATTGTAAATATTTTTTGGCCACAAAGCAAGCAGAATGAGCCCAGAAAGTTATCCAAGTGGACATTGAAGGCTGTTATCAATTGATATCTTTCATACTCCGCCTTCTTTTATTCTTCCTTTAAAATTCTCTTAGTCTCATAGTGATAAAGATTCTCTTTTAAAACCAATTCCACTTGGAAGTTTCAAGAGCAAATTGTGTGTATTTTCCTTTGGGGACTTGAAGCAAGGTGCCCATCCTCTGCTAGCTTACCGAACACATTTTACTATCCCACTAAACAAGCTGCCAGGAAACTGAAAAGTTACTACTACTTCAAGTGGCTCTGCATATTCCCACTTGTGGGCAATAAAGCAACCAGTGCAGTCTAACAGAACCTTCTTCAAGCAATGTAGTTCACTACTTTCACTACTGTGCGAACAACAGGATCAACAATTATCTAAGGCAGGAAAAAAAATCCTATACCTGCACCCCCAGAACAGTTCACTTCGATCTGGTGCAGGTTTTGGAAGAACTGAGGCAGTAGGGGATGCAACGTGCCATTATACAGCCTTTCGCTCAGAATGTTTGAAGACACGGAGGAGAGGAGTAGGATGAGGTATATGTGCGCTCTAACGGGCATTCATGTTCAAGAATTATGGAATTGAACCTCTCTCTGGATCCAGTGATGCCTAAGCCTGTAAGACTTCCACTATTGCCCATTCCTGTTCCAGTGCTGATGTCTAATCTGAAGACCATTACTGTCATGGCAGATGTTCACCGTTCAAGATCTGATCATCAGACCTGAGTGAGAGATCATTGGGGGAGAAGAAGAGAAAGATTTCATCTGTTCAGAGTTTTAAATCCCCTTCACTTAGAAAGATGAGTAGAATAGAAGATATTGAGTCTTTTTCCAGATCCATCTTTGCCCCCTCCTCCTAAGACTCCAACAGGACCTCCAGGCAAATCCTTCTTATCGTTGGTCTCTGCATCCTCTTGTGAGATCCATAGCAGATCCAAGGTTGGATCCACAGTTAGACGAGGTTAGAGGGGGAGTTGAAAGACCTGAATTGTCCAGATTTATGCTACTGAAGTCTTTTGGACAGTTTGTGCTTCCTCATCCTGTAGCAGAGGTGGGCAAACTTTTTGGCCTGAGGACAACATCTGGGTTTGGAAATTGTATTGCGGGCCAAGAATGCTCATGAAATTAACAATTCATGTTCAATCAGGGACAACATAAGTTTGTTTCAAAATCAACACTATTGCACTACGTAAAAGTCTGGTAGTTTTCATATTTATTGCTGACTTCTTTACAATCTGTAATTAGCTTTGTTGAATCATCAGTGTTTCTCCATTTGATGGTGTCAATAACCAAAATGTAGTCAAACTATTTTAGCTTCAAAGTAAACCATAATTAAGCAATGTTGTGGTTAAACAATTTAACTCTGAAGAAGACTTATTCAAATAAACTTTATTAAAGATACCTTTTAGTGGGGAAAAAAAAATAAAACCTTACTTACTATTATAAATATACCATCATAACAACGTATTACAATAATTAAACCAAACTTACCCCCTTTCCATGCTCTCTTTGATTAATGTGAACAATACAGCTGCTCACCCTTCTTTACAATGGCATCAAAGTCTGATGTCATTCTCGTTGTGAAAATCCACAATACCGAGCTGAGATGCTGGTCAGTTAACTGGTATCTGTAGTGAGATTTGTTATAATTCAGTAGGGAAAATGTTTGTTTGCACACATAGGTGGAGCCGAACAAAACAAGGATTTTCTGTGCCACTTGCGGATATTTGGGAACTTTGTTTCACTCAAGGAGACATAAAACTCATCCAGTTTGTACTTTTTCTTCAAGATGGAATCTCACTGGAGATCAATGTAATTGATTAGTGTCTTCTCTATCTTCTCAAAGTCAGAGAATTGATGAGAAAATTCTCCATGCAAATTCTCGCTCAAAATGTTGCTGTACTTTTCTGTCTGCTCTGGCGACAATTTCAAGTATTTCATTGTTGGAAAGTGAAGGAACATTTTGTCCTTAATTTGTTTTGAAAACAAAACTAACTTGACTTTGAAAGCTGTCACTCTAGAATTCAATTCATGTACAAACACATTCTTTCCTTGCAGCTTCACATTAAGTTCATTTAAATGTGCCAACATATCCACACTAAAAGCGAGGTCGCACACCGAGTTTGAACTATTTAATTCAGGGAAATCATTTTCTTTCTCCTGCATCTCCAGAAAAGTGCAAATTTCATCTCTGAGCTCCCATACTCATTGCAGTACCTTTCCTAAGCTGAGCCAGCGGACATTTGTATGATAAAGTAAGTCCTGGTGTTCAGCATCCGTGTCTTCAAAAAGAGAACTGAATTGCCAGTGATTAAGCTCCTCTCTCTTATGTAGTTCACTACTTTCACTACTGTGCGAACAACAGGATCAATGTCCAGGACATTTTTGCAGAAGGCCTCCTGATGTATAACACAATGCAGAAAAATCACTCTTTATCAGGGTTGTCTTTTTACTTTGTCCTGAATTCTTTTAAAAAGTCCTACGTTTTTCACAGTTAAATTTGGCAATCAATCTTTGGTTACGTTTGCCAGTTTACTCCAGGGGAGCTTCAGCTGTTCAAGGCAGCCAGACACCGTCTCGTATAAATCCGATCCCTTAGTTGTGCATTTCATTGATTCCATTGATAAAAATTCCTCTGTGGTTTCAAATTTGTCATCAATTCCTCTGACAAAAATTAATAACTGTGCTGTGTCCTTAATGTTAGTGCTATCATCGAGAGCTAATGAAAACAACGTAAAGCCCTTTGCTTTTTTGTTCAACGCCGAAGTCAAATGTTCATCAATCACTTCTACTTGGTGAATAACAGTTCTTCATGGCAAACTAAAGTTCTCAAATTTGTTTTGGTATTCTGGGCACAGCATGCCAGCTACATCAACCATGCGTTCTTTCAAAAACTCCCCTTCAGCAAAAGGCTTATTTTGTTTAGCAATTTTAAACGCCAGAACATAACTTGCCTTTGTAATGGCTTCCTGAACTGTAGATTGTTGTATATAAATATTTTGTTGAGCTTTTAAGTTTGTGGTGACTTTCTCCGCATTTCTTGCCCTTTCCTCAGTTGTTAAATTACTGCCATAAATAGGATGTTTCGTTGAAAAATGGCGATTCAAATTTTACTCCTCAAACACTGCAATGCTTTCCTGATAAGTCAGGCATACAGCCTTCGAGTTCAGGTTTGTGAAAAAATTATTTTGCATTCCATTCTTTGTTGAAAACCCAACACTCACTGTCCACTTTTTTTTTTTTTTTTTTCAGCGCTCATTTTTGAAAGGGAAAAGAAAATCCTAACTGCTACCCTTATTTCAAACTGCTGTTTTACAAGATTCCATGCATTTGATGCATGGCCTCATTTTCAAAAGAGGTGCCTCAGCAACTGTTTTTTTAAATCAGAAAAGACACACTGCGCCAGGGGCATAGCCACGGGTGGGCCTGGGCAGGCCGTGGCTCATGCAATTATCATCCAGGCCCACCCCATCACTTGCCCAACTCCGCCAGCGTTCCAGCCTTGTAGCGGGGTTGCGGGCTTGCCCCACTTCCCCCGTCTGCCTGGCACTCCTGCTGGGGAGTGGTTTGCAAGCTGCCCACCCCACTCACCAGCGGGAGCGCTGGAGCAGGGCAAGCCGCTGACCTAACTCCCACGTGGGAGTTTTGGAGTTCAAGGGCGGGATTAAAAACTCTGATGGGATGGACGCGGCCTGCAGACCATAGTTTTGCCCAGCCCTGTCCTATTGGTATGTTCCTGGATCCCAACTGCTAGAGGGACTGGTAGTCCTGGGCTCTGCGGCTTTATTGGGCTCTGCAGTGAGAGTTCTTAAGTCATCCACCTTATGGATGGAGTAGGGACATTCTGATTGGCAAGGATCTGGCTGTTGAGGAATCTTTGGATCCAGTTCCACCGGATCTGTCTGCAGTTCAGAGAGTGATGCCTGATACTTTGTCTGAGGAAGAGGACGAGGATCTAATGCCTCATTTGATTACAACTTTTGAACACGGTCAGATGGATACTAAATTTAAATCCAATTTGTCACATGATTAGGATATGAGTGCTGCTTCTGTGTCCTTTCCTTCTGAGGATCCATGAAGCAGGGAAATTGTATGAATGTGGAAACTATTGAAGGATAAAACTGTTGTTGCAGGGGATGAAGATACTGGATTGTATCCTGGACACTAGGATTAGAAGAATGATGGAACCGTTCCTCAAACAAGAACTGTTCGGCTTTACGAAGGGACGAGGAACCACACATGCCATGTTTGTAATTCGGCAAGAGATAGAGAAGGGGCTAGAGTATTAACAGGATAGTTTCTGAGCTTTTGTAGATCTAGAAAAGGCATCTAATAAAGTGGCCAGAAGGATGCTCATACCAGTGCTGAGGAAATATGTTGTGTCTGAGAATTTAATAACTATAGTAAGATCAACTAAAACAGTGATCCAAACACGTTTTGAAATGACAAGTCCCTTTGAGGTAAAAGCTGGACTGTACCGGGGGGACTGTCCTTTCCTGCTCCTGAACTGAAGAGAGGATACTTTTTGTTGAATGTGATATTCAGAAGCAATCCTAAATCTGCAATCTAGCAGATCTTCTTGTGAATGAGGCTTCGGCGGCCAGTGTCTAAGTATGGATAAACAAAAGTACTCTGTCTTCTAAGTTGTCACCCTACCACAGGATGGCACTTCGTAAAAACTCTTGGTTCTGTAGAAAAGCTAAATGTCAAGACCTTGTACTGAAAATATATTTGTGCTGCCACTATATGGAGGTGCTTCTGATGATTTGGCCAGATAAAAATATGGAAATATGCATCTTTTAAACTAAGAGTTGTGAACTAGTCCATAATTGAAAGAGAGGGAATTGTGGAGGCTAGGCTTACAATGCTGTCCTTTGATTCCTTGTGAGTGTTCTTTATTTATCTATTAAATCTGTGTTTATTTTTGTTATCACATTAGGTTGAAGAGTGAGCAAGTTACATACCTTGATGGCAAACCCTCCTTTTACTATTTTTCAAAAGGCACGGTGGTTTTAGACCTGATCCAGGTTTTTACCAATAATATTATCAGAGTTTCACAACATACAATTAATTTGCCATTGTTTTTTCCCAAAGCCGAGTTTTAATAAAGGGGAATCTGCTTTATGTACTTCAGATGCTAGAAGGGTATTAGCATGTTGTTTAAATAGAATTAAAGATTTTAGGAGGTCTTCTGGTTATTTGTTTATTCTACTACGAATCATGCGAGTTACAGTTTATCTGCTAAGATACAGATTTCCAGTTGGGTAAAACAGTGTTTCCTTGAATGCCACAAGTTAGCAGCAGTAACTATGCCTAAAGTTATGACCTCTCATTCAATGAGAGCTGTGGCAGGATCTTTTGCTTGTCTTAAACATGTTCCTATTGGGGAAATCTGTAAGGCTGCTTCTTGGAAGTCACTTTATATTTACTAAACGTTATGCTTTGGCTTCAAGAGTGGATGCTAGATTTGGTGGAGTAGTGCTTCAATTGTTTTTAATAATCAGAGAATCATAGAAGATTAGGATTGGAAGAGACCTCAGGATGTCATCTAGTCCAACCCCCTGCTCAAGTCTGGTCCCTCCTCCTGAGTTTTTCAGCACTCCTTGCCAAACTGTTCCTAAGTGGGAATATGTAGGGTCACTCGAAGAAATGAAGGTTACTTGTAACCAGAGTTGTTTGAGTGCTTCCTCATGTCCATTCCAAGTGAGCTGTGCACGCACATCTTACTTGGAATGGACATGAGCAACACATCTTGAACAACAGTTACAAAAGATAGGTAACCGTTATTTCTTTCAGATGACTCTGAACATTCACACTTCCTGCTCACCCTCCCTTCTTCCTCGGTCCTATTTTGGTTTCTCTGGATCAGCAGTTGGAAGGAACTGAGGTGGTAAGGGGCAC